>NW_025953251.1:2144320-2216431 GCF_022496945.1 Annulohypoxylon maeteangense | reverse complement strand
TTAAATAAATTAAATAAATTAAATAAATTAAATAAATTAAATAAATTAAATAAATTAAATAAATTAAATAAATTAAATAAATTAAATAAATTAAATAAATTAAATAAATTAAATAAATTAAATAAATTAAATAAATTAAATAAATTACATTAATTATAATTAAAAAAATCATTTTAAAAAAATTTTAATAAAAATAAAATTATTTAAAAAATAATTTAAAATAATTATAATTTAAAAAATAATTTTTCTTTATTTATTAATTTTATTTTAATTTAAAAAATGATTTTATTATTATTTAATAAAATCATTACGATGTATTATTATAATTTAATAAAAAAAATAATTCTTTTAATAATTTAAAAAAAGTAAAATTATTTTAAAAATATTATACGATAAGAAATAATTTTAAAAAATAAATTATTTAATTAATATACTTTTTCATTAAATTTATATAAAAAAAATACTTATACCGAGTTAAAATATTTTATTTATAATAATATTTTTTTTCGAAAAATAATTTTTAAAAACCCTTTTTTCCCGTTACGATAAATATATAATTTCGTTTAATATTAAGTTTAAAAATTTATAATATTTATAATATTTTAAATATATTTTATTTTATATATTTTATATTATAATATTAAAATTATTACGTTTAAATTAATAAAAAGTTTTTAATAATATTATAAAATGTTTTTATATTTAAAAATTACGATTCGTTTTTTTATTTATTTTACGTAATATTTAAATTAAATTAAATATATTATTTTATAATAATAAATAAACTTATTTATAAAATTATTCGTAATTTTATTCGTAATATTATTAAAAATATTATTATTATTATTTCGTTTTTAATTAATTATTTAAAATAAAAGTTTTAATTTAAAATAAATTTATTTAATTTAAATTATAATAATTTATTAATTATTTTTTTTAATAATTTTAAAAATTCGTCGGTTTTTATTATAATTATTAAATAATAAATATATAATTTAAAATGTTTAATATTAATTTTATACGTTCGTAATTAATTAATAATTATTTTTTATATTATTTTTATTATTTTTCTTTAATTTTTTTCGATTTAATAATTAAAATCGTTTTGAAATATTTTTTAAAATCTTTCGTTATATAATCGGTTATTATATGTTATAAATAATTTAATAATATATAAATTAATTATTTTTTCGGAAATTTTTATAAAATTAAATTTTCTTTCGTTATTTAATATAATTTTTTTAATTTTAAATAATTTTTAATTTAAATTTATAATAATAAATAATATTTAATAAAATAATATATTCGTATAATAATTTATACGAATTTTAAAAATAAAATATAAAAAAAAATAAAATTAAAAAAAAAATTAAAAATAAAAAAAAATATAATTAAAAATAAAAAAATACGTAAAATATATTTATAAATATTATAAAATTATATTTAAATAAATGTAAAACTTTATGAAATTTATTAATTTATAATTATAAATTTAAAATATATTAATTTTTATAAAATCGTATATATTTTTCGCGATATTAATTTTCGAAATTTTAAAATTTTTTAATAATTTTTAATTTAATTTATATATAATAAATATAAATTAATTAACGTTTTTAATAACGTTATTATAATTTTTAAATTAATATAAAATAATTTTAACGTATATATTACGAATTAATATAATTTCGTTATTATTTATTTTTTTTAATTAAAAAAAATAAATATTTTAATTTTATATAAATTAATTAATTTAATTACTTAACGATATATTTTTTTCGTTAATTATTTTTTATTATTTAATTATTTATAATTAAAAATTTAATTATTAATTAATATTAATAAAATAAAAAATTAATATAAATTATAATTAATTTAAAATAAAATAATTAATAAAAAAATTATATTAAAATTATATTTTATATTTTTAAAATAAAAACGAAAATTCGAAATTATATATACGAAAAATATAACTTTAATAAATTATATAATTAATAATTTTAATATTATTAATTACGTATTAATTATTTTAATAATTTTAAAATATATTAAATATAATCGTAATAAAAAATATTAAATATAATTTAATTAATAAAATTATTTAAAATATTTAATTATTTAATTAATTTAAATAATTTTTTAAACGTAAAATTAATAAATAATTATTTTATATTTAAATTTTATATTAAAGAAACCTTGGCCGCGTAGTATGGGTACATCGTTAGATCCGCGCAGTAGAGTTAATTCGAAAGAGGTATAGCTTGGAGTACTTTAGGCGCTATAAAAGCCAGTATGTGGCAAAATGTATCTTTTTGCGCAATGTACCTTTTAGAACGCCTAAGTCCCCGATTAGTTTCAATTAATTATCTCTTCCTGAATATACGCTTAAAAGCTTTATAATTATGATTAATTGAAAGCTTTTAATCTGATCTATTTGCAAAGTAATTTGCATTGCTTTAAACGGAGTTGACGTCATAGGAGGTAAGTTTGAACCTAAAGGCGCTACAAAACTGCGACCGGAGGTCTTAGAATTCTATCCCTTTGCCCGAATCTTTTTAACCTTGAATAGTTCCTTCAGATCTGAAGCGCAGGAACTGCAAATGGACTACCAGATAGACCTGATCGAAGGCTTTTAAATGAGTGTTATTATAGGAGATTTGAACGCAGTTTAAAGGAGAAACAATTGATTAAAGTGGCTTGAAGGGAATGAGGGCAT
Organism: Annulohypoxylon maeteangense; assembly: GCF_022496945.1. Classification (NCBI taxonomy): domain Eukaryota; kingdom Fungi; phylum Ascomycota; class Sordariomycetes; order Xylariales; family Hypoxylaceae; genus Annulohypoxylon; species Annulohypoxylon maeteangense. The sequence goes on along the minus strand of NW_025953251.1, from coordinate 2,213,715 downwards.
TCTGGGTACCTTTCGAATGCGCTGGCGCGGATTTTAGCGTTATTGCGCGAATCAGATCATGTACCCATACTGCGCGGCCAGGGTTTCTTTTATATTAATTCGTTTATTAATAATAATATTATTATTAAAAAATAAAAAAATAAAATAAAATTAAATTAATAACGTTTAATTATTTTAATTAATAAATTTTATAACGTAATAATTATATAATAAAAAAATAATTAAATTATATATAAAAATTAATAAATAATATTATTAATTTTTTATAAAAATATTAATATTATATTTTATATTATAAATAAATAACGAATATTTTTAAATTAAATATTAAAAATTAAAAATATAATAAATAATAATATATAATTTAAAAATTAAATTAAATAAATTTAAATTATATTTTATTTAATATTACGTTCGATTTTATTAATATATTAATAAAATTTTTTTAATTTTTTTTTTTATTTTTTAAAGTACGGTTTTACGCGAGTTACGGGGATTTTAAAAAATAAAAAAAAAAGTTAAAAAAATTTTTTCTTACGGAAAGTTATATATAAAGGTTTAAAAAAAATAATAAATTTAAAAAAAAAAAAAAGGTTAAGTAAAAATAAAAAGTAATATTTACCCGAAAGATTAAGAAAGTTTTTTTACGATGAATAGTTTTTTCGAATTTAATTTAATTTTTAAATTAATTTAAAAAAAAGTTTAAAAATAAGTTAAAAAAAAAGTTTAAAAATTAATTAATTAATTAATAAATTAATTTTTAATTTAATTTTAATATTAAATATTTAATTAATTAAATTATTAATTAAATAATTAATTAATTAATTTTTAATTTAATTATAAAATTAATTTAAAAGTTAATTTAAAAATTAATAAATTAATCCTTAAATTAATTATTTAATTAATTTAACGGTTAATAAATTAATTTAACGGTTAATAAATTAATTAATAAATTAATTTAATTAATCCCGAAATTAATTTAAAAGTTAATTTAATAATTAAATTAATCTTTAAATAAATTTAAAATTAATAAATCGATTTATAAATTAATTAATAAATTAATTTTAAATTTAATTTTTAAATTAATCGTTTAATTAATTTAATAATTAATTTAATAATTAATTAAATAATTAATAAATTAATTTTTAAATTAATTTAACAATTAATAAATTAATTTTTAATTTAATCCTTAAATTTAATTAATATTTAATTAATAAATTAATTACCGAATTAATTAAAAAGTTAATTTAAAAATAAGTAAATAAATAAATAAATAAATAAATTAATTTAATTAAAAAATTAATTAAATCGAAACTTACGTAATAAATTAAAAAAGATACACTTAATTAAAAACGTAAATAAATTTAAGGTTTTACCAAAGCTTAACAATGCGTTAAAAAAAATTTAAGCTAATTAAATATATCGAAATTTCTTATTAATTATTTATTAATTACTTATATAATACTTCGTATTTTTCGCATAATTACAAAAAAGGTTTTATAAATAATAAAAAAAGTTTAAACGTAATAATATCCTTCGAATAAATTATTAAAATTTTATATAAAATAAAATTCTTAAAATCGATATTATAATTTATATAAAATATATAATAATATATACTTTAAATTATTAAATAACGCTTAATTTCTTAATTTTAAACTTATTTTATTTATTTAAAAATATTTAATAATAAGTAAGAAATTAATTTTTAAAATAAAAATAACGTAAAAGTTTAATTTTTAATTTTTTCTTAATTATTAATTAATTAAGTTTAATTAATTTTAATTAAAGTTAATATTAACTAAACTTAATTTTAATTAAAGTTAAAATTAATTAAATTAATTTTAATTATAATTAATATTAATTATTAATAATTAAATTTTAACTTTATATATATTTAATAAAAACATTATAAACTTTAAAAATATTATATATATAAAATTAATAAAAATTAAAAAAAATTATTCCTTATATTAAAATCATTTTACAATTTAAAATGATTTTTTTTAATTTTTATCGATTTTATGCATATAATATTTTTATAAAATTTAAAATTATTTTCGCAATTTAAAAGTTCCCGTTACGATATTTTAACAATCGAATAAAATTATAATATAAATAATATATTTTTTCGAAAAATTAATTTAAATAATTTTAAATAAAAATTAATTATAAAATTTACATTTAATACAAAATATAAAACTTTATTATTTAATTTCGAATTTTTATAAAATAATATAAAATTTATATTAAAATTTTTATTAATAAAAAAAATTATTATATTTATTTAATAATATATTATAAACATTAATTAATTTTATTAAAATATATTATAATAATAAAAATAAATTTAATAATAAAAAATATAATATTTTTAATAAAAAAATTAAAGTTTTTAAAAATTATTATCGGAAAATTAATATTAACGTTAATTAATATTATAATACGTATTTAATAATATTAAAAAAATAAATTTTATAATTTTATTTCGATTATTTCGTTAAAAAAAAGTTTAATGTTAAATAAATAATTATAAAATATAAAAGATTTTTTATACGATTAAAAATTAATAATTTTATATAATTAAATAATATAACATAAATATTTATATAATTATTAAAGAAAATCCAAGTAAAAATTTATTAATATATTTAAAAATTTTTATTTATAAAGTTTAATATATTTATAAAAAGTTTTTTATTAATTATTTTAAAAATGTTAATTTTGAAAAAAATATAATTAATATTATATAAAATTATCCGGTTTTTTTAATAGTAATTTTATTTTTAATAAACATTTTTAAAAACGTATATTTTATATTTTAAAATATAATAAATATTATATATTAAAATAATTTAAAATTATATTAATAAAATATAACGAATAATAATAACGATTAATATTAAACTAATCGAATATACGGTAAAAATAAAAATCAAAAACAAAATTATTAACGATTTTACAATTAAAAAAAAATATTAATAAAATTATAAACATTATTAAAATAATTAACGTAATAATAAAAGATATAATAATAAAAAATACTTTATATATAAAAAAAATATTAATTTATTAAATATTTTTTACGAAAATATAAAAATTAACGCGTTAATTAACGTTATTACGTATAAAATTACGAAAAAAAATTTTAAATAAAAATTTTTAATAATTTTTATTAAAATACGAAAAAATTAAATTAAATAAAAATAATAAAAATAATTAAAATAATAATAAATAAAATTTTAATATTTAACTTTTTTAATAAATTAATAAAAATAATAAAAACTTTGAATATAAGTTATTAATTTTAAATTAATATATAATAAATTATAATTTAATTAATAATATTTATATTATAAATATTTTAATAAATAACGTAATTATATATATAATTACGAAATTTAATATATATAATAATTATTTACAATATATATTAAATATCGTTTTTTAAAATAAAATTAATAATATTATATCGATTTTTTATTTAAAAAATAAATATTTTTTTTTATTTTAAAAAATTATATTAAATACAAATAGAATAAAACGTTATAAAGTTTATTTTAACGATAACGTAAAATAATAAAATATAAAAATAATATATATTTTAATTTTATTTAAAATTATTTTATTTTATATTATATTATTAAATATATTATTTTTATTTTATTTGATCGATATAAATCGGCTTAGTATTTTTTGTAATAACGTAAAAAATATATTAATATATAATAATAAAAATTATTTTATTATTTAAAAATAAAAATATTTATAATTTTTATTTTATAATACGAAAAATATAATCGTAAATTATTATTTAATAAAAGTTAAATTTAAATAAATATATTAACAATTTAATTATTTATTTATAAACCGATTTTATTAAATATTTAAACAAATTAAATATAATAATATTAATTAAAATATTATTAATATAATTAATAAATATTATTATTAATATTAAATATACGATAATATTTTAAAACGATTTAAATTTATTATAAAAAATAATGTTAATTTTAATTATAATATTTTTATTAATATAATATATTTTAATAATAAATTAATATTTTATATTATTAATAAAATAACATTATATTAAATTATAATATTTTTAAAAAATATAACGGTAAAATATATATAAAATATATTTTAAAAAATATAAATAAATATATATTTTAAATTATCGAATAAATTAATATATAATATTAAAAAAACTTTATAACAAATGAATTTATTATTAATATAAAAACATTATATATTATAATTAAAAAAATATTAATTAAAATATATAATTTAATTAATTAATTTAAACGTTATTATATATTATTAAAACGTATATATAAAATAATATTCGAAAATTTACAAAATATTAAAATTATATTTAAAAATATTTTATAAATAATTATTAAAATAATAAATAATATTATAAAATTAAATAATATAATTTTAATATTATTTATTTATAAAAAATATTTATAAATTATTAAGGTTGAAATTTAATTACTAATAATTAGTATTAGCCATAATTAAAATTAATTTAATTAGTTTTAACCTTGATTAAAACTAAGCTTAATTAGTAATAGCTTTGACTAAAACTAACTAAGCTTAGTTAATTAGTAATTAAAAAAAAACTAAAAACTAAACTTTTGCCCCATTTTTATTTTAAAAATTAATTTCTCACCTATTATTAAATATTTTTAAATAAATAAAATGGTTTTAGAATCAGGAAATCAAGCTCTATTTAATAGTTTAAGGTATATATTATTATATATTTTATGTAAATTATAATATCGATTCTAAGAACTTTACCCTGTACGAGATTTCCATGACGTATTACTAAATCAGGGAATTAGCTATGATTATGTAATATATGTTACGTAATAGAGAATCCTTTTAAGAGTTTAGTAATATATTTTATATATGTGTAGCTATTTTATTAAATTAGTTATTAAGGATTTACTGTAACTTCAAGGTAACGATATTTTCACTTGGAAAGTTTTTGGAAAATGAAATATTTTTAACTTTTTTTCGAAAAAGTCAGAAATTTCAAACTTTTTTTATAAATCGAAATAAATATATAAAATTAATCTGTTTCAAGTTCTTACTTAGCTTTTACTTGAAATAATTAAATATAATTTTTTACATTAATAAGTTAAATATTAAAGGATTTAGAAATTTTCGAAAAAATAAAAAATAAAAAATTTAATTTTTAGTATTTTTTTAGTTATTAATTAATTAATTCAGCTTAATTTTTAATTAATTATAAACTTGATTAAAACTAATTTAATTAATTAGTTTTCTTACGTAATTTTAATTAGTTAATTAATAATTAAAAAAAATTAAAAATTAATAGTTTTTTTTTAATTTTATAAATTATTAATAATTTTTTAAACATACCGTTAATTACGTAACGTGTTAAAATAAATAAAAAAAAATAAAAATTATATATAAATTAAAAATTAAACGGTAAATTAACGATATATTTATTAAAAAAAATAACTTAAATATATTTAAAATATTAAACTTTTTTTAATATTAAACGTATAAATATAAAAAAAAATAAAAATTAAATAAAATTATATAAATTATTTTTACGTAAAAATAAAAAATATATTATATAAAAAGTAATATTAATTACGTAATATGAGGTTCGGTTAAATTCCCGCGTAATAACGTTAAAATAACGCGTTTAAAAAAGTATTTTTTTATTTATATAAACCGTTATATAATAACATATATTTTAAAAATAAACTTTTTACGTTATTTTTTATTAACGTAATTAAATTTATATATTTTTTAATTAATTTATATTTAATTTTTTTATTATATTAATTTATTTTTAGAAAAGTTTTTTAATTAATTTTTTAATTAAACTTTTTAAAATTAATTTAATCGAAAATTATTAAATTAATTTATTTATTATTAAAAAAAATAATTAATTTAAATTTATTTCGATTTTAAAAATTAAATTAAAAAAGGAGATTTATTTTTAATTTTTAATTTTTAATTTTATTATTTTTAATGTAATTTAATTTAAATTTAATAATATAACACTTTTTTTTAATTTAATTAAAATATAATTAAATTTATTTAATTTATTTTTTTAATATAATTACGTAAATTATAATTATTAAAAATTTAAACTTAAATTAATTAAGAAATAATTAATTTAAAATTAAATTAAAAAAAATTATAAATATTAAAATAAAGTTCGAAATTAAAATAAATATATAAAACGCTATTTAATTTATATAAAATAAAATGTATTCCATTTAACGGCGTTTTTTTTATTCGATATTACGCGGGAAATTAATTAAACTTTATATTACGTAATTAATATTATTTTATATAAATTAATAATAAATTAATTAAATTTTATATAATTATTATTAAATTATATTTATATAATAAAATAACGTAAGTTTTATTTAAAAATAAATTTAATAATAAATTTAATATAAAATTAAACGAATTTATATTAAATATTAAAACTTTTATAATTTAAAAACGAAAATAAAAATAATTTTTTAAAAATAAAAATAAACCAAAAAAAAGTTATTAAAAATATAACGAATATTTTACGAAAAAAAATTAACGATAAATAATTTTCGATTAAATTTTATAAAAAAAAAAATTATAACTTTCGAAAAATTATTTAAAATATTAACGATATAAAAAATCGAAAATTTAATCGATTAAAATATTTTTTCGTTTATAAAATATAATAAAATAAAACATAAAAAAATTAATTATTTAAATTTAAAATTATTAAAAAAATTAAAAAAAAAAAACCGAATAAATTATATAAAAAATTAAAATTTATTATTTAAAAATAATTTTAATTAAATTATTATTAAAATCAATTTTTAAATATTTAAAAAATACGATTATAATTATAATTAAATTAATTTATAAAATTTTTAAAATTAATATATATTAATAAATTATATATTTTAAATATCATTAAACATTTTTTATATAATTATATTTATATATAATTTATATTTATTAATAATAAATATTAACGAATAATTTAAATTTATTAATATATAAATAAACGATATATTTAACGTATTTAATAAAAAGTTTAATTAATTAAAAAATATTAAATTAAAAAAAATAAAATTTTTAATAAAATCGAAAAATTATTTAAAAAAAACAAGTTTATATTTAAGTTTTAAAAAAGTTATTATTTTAAGAAAAATAAAGAAAAATTCTTAATTAAGTTTAATAAATTATTAAAGTAAGAAATAAAAAAAACCGGAATTTATAATAAAGCCCGTGGTAAAACGTTCGCGACCGTGTGGTTTTTAATCGTTTTTTCATTTATTTATTATAAATTTATTTTTTTAAAGCTTTTAATTAATTAAATCGTATAAAAAGTTTATATAATTATTATTAATTTAATTATACCGGTTTAATAATTAATTTAATAATTAATTTAAATATTAATTTATAAATTAATTTAAAAATTAATTTAAAAATTAATTTAAAATAATATTAACCGCGTAATATAAAGTTCGGTTAATTTCCCGCGTAATAACGTTAAAATAACGCGTTTAAAAAAGTATTTTTTTATTTATATAAGTTTTTTACGTTATTTTATATTAATTTAATTAAATTTATATATTTTTCGAAAAATTTATATTTAATTTTTTTATTATATTAATTTATTTTTAACGATTTTTTTTCAATTTAACTTTTAATTATTAAATTCGAAATTAATTTAATCGAAAATTATTAAATTAAATAATATATTTTTTAAAAAAAATATCATTTTAAAATAAGTAATATTACTTACGTTATATCGTTTTAACTAATACGCGCGTTATATCGAAAAAAGGTATAACGTTAATTTAAACTTATTATAAATTATATTAAAATTTTATTTTATATTTAATTAATTTTAACTTTTTTTTTATTTTTTTAATTAACGTTTTAACATTCGAAACTTAATTTAATCGAAAGTATTTAATTTAAATTATTTTCGTTTTTTTTTTAAACTTTTAAGTTTAAATTTAATCGTAAAAGTTAAAATTAAAAAAGGTTTTTTATTTTTTTCGATTCGAGTTAATTTTAATTTCTTTTAATTTTAATTATAAACTTTTAATTTAAATTAACTTTAATTATAATATAACTTATATTATTTAAAAATGTTTTTTAAACGCGATTAAACGGTTATAATTATTAAATTTTTAACCGTAATTTAATTACGAAATAATTAATTAATAATTTAATATAACGAAAAAATATAAATCTTAAAATTAATTTTAAAAGTTTAAATCGAAGTATTTTAACTTTTATTTAATTTATATAAGATAATATATACACTTTTTACCGGCGTTTTTCCGGCCCATATAACGTAATAATTAACGTTAACCATATAACGCAAATAATATTACTTTTTAAAATTATTTCGAAATTAAAAATTAAATTTAAAAAAAAGATTTATTTTAAGTTTTTAATTATTAATTTTATTATTTATTTTATAATTTAATTTTAATTTAATAATATAATAATTTTTTTAATTTTAAATTTAATATAATTAAGTTTATTTAATTTTTTTTAATATAATTATATTAATTATAATTATTAATAATTTAAATTTAAATTAATAAATAAATAATTAATTTAAAGTTAAATTAAAAAAAAAAGTTATAAATATTAAAATAAAGTTTAAAATTAAAATAAATATATAAATTATTATTTAATTTATATAAAATAAAATATAAAAAACCCTAATTACGTAGTATAAATACATCGTTAAATTTACGTAATAAAATTAATTCGAAAAAAGTATAATTTTAAAGTACTTTAAGCGCCATATAAATTAATATATAATAGAATGTATTTTTTTCATTAATATACTTTTTTAAAATATTTAAATCCCCGATTAATTTTAATTAATTATTTTTTTTTTAATTATATATTAAAAATTTTATAATTAAAATTAATCGAAAATTTTCAATTTACTTTATTTATAATTAAAATTATATATACTTAAATTATAATAACGTTATAAAAAATTAACTCGAACTTAAAAAAATTATAAAATTACGATTAAAAGTTTTAAAATTTTATCCTTTTATTCGAATTTTTTTAATTTAAAATATTTCCTTTATTTTTCGAAATATATATTTATAATTTAAGTTTAAAATAAAATTAATTAAAAGTTTTCGATTAATTATAATTATTAAACGTTTAACGTAATATTAAAAAAAAATAATTAATTAAAATAAATTAAAAAAAATAAAAACGATTTAAATATTTTTTAAATACGTTAACGCGGAAATTAACGTTATTATATAAATTAATTAATATACTTATATTACGCGGTTAAGGTTTCTTTAAAATATATACCGTTTAACGGCGTTTTTTTTTATTTAATATTACGTAAAAAATTAACCGAACTTTTTTTACGTAATTAACATTATTTTTAATTTAATAATTAATTTAATAATTAATAAATTAATTAACGAATATATTTAATTATTAATTATTTAATAAATTAATTTTAAATTTAATTTTTAAATTAATTTTTAAATTAATTTAAAAATCGGTTCGAAAATTAATAAATTAATTTTTAATTTAATTTTTTAATTAATTATTTAATTAATTTAACGGTTAATTTAATAATTAATAAAAAAGTTTTAAAATTAATTAAATAATTAATTAAAAAATAAATAAATAAATAAATAAATAAATAAATAAATTAAAAATTAATAAAATCGAAAATTAAATAATTAATTAAAAGAATATACTTAATTAAAAATTAATTTAAAAATTAACTAAATAATTAATTTAAAAATAAATAAATAAATTAATTTAATTAAAAAATTAAATAAATTAAAAATTAAATAATTAATAAAAAAATATAATTAATTAAAAAATACGGAAATTATATAAAAACTTACGTAATGTAATTAAATTAATAAAAAATTAAAATTATAAATAATTAATTTAATTCGATTAATTTAATTCGATTAATTTAATTCGATTAATTTAATTCGATTAATTTAAAGTTAAATTTTTAATTTTAAAAAAAGTAAAATAAAGTTTTATATAATTAAAAAAAAAGTCTTAAAATTAAAATAATTAAAATAATTAAAATCTTTTAAAAAAATTAAAAAATAATAAAAAAATAAAGCTTATTTATTTAAATAAATTATTTAATAAAAAAGTTAAAATTATTATAACGTATTAATTATTTTCTTATATTAAATTCGAATTTACTCGCGACTTTTTTTTTAAACTAAATTCATTATATAAAATATTTATAAAATTATTATTAAATTAAGTATTTAATTTAATTTAAAAAAAAAACTTAAATAATTAATTTTTAATTAATTTTTCGATTAATTAATTTATTTATATAAAAATTTAATTAATTTAATTAAGTTAATTTAACTAAATTAATTTAATTAAATTTAAAGTTAAATTTTTAACTTAATTTAAAAATATTTAATTATTTATATAATTAAAATATTATATTTAAATTTAAATAATTAATTATAAAAAAAGTTTAAAATAAAATTAAAAAATTATTAAAGATTTATAAAGGTTTATAACGAAATTAATAAAGGAAAATTAAGAAATTAAAGCTAAATTTAAATCTTAATTTAAGTTTTAATTTAAGTTTAAGTTTAAGTTTAAAAAAATAAATAAAAAAACAAGTCCGGGATAAATTAAAAAAAAGGAATAAATTTAAGTTCGAAAAAGGAAAAAATTATATAAAATTAAAAAAAAAAAGTTCTTTTATTAATAATAAGAAAATAATAAATTAAACATTTTTATAAACGCGAAACGATATAAAAAAATTTAAATAAATAAACGTATTAAAAAATTAAACCTTTATATAAATTAAAGTAAATAATAATTAAACTTTAAACGTTTTCTAAAATTTAAGTTATTATAATACTTAATTAAAGGGTTTTTTAATAATTTTTAACGGTTATATTTTATTAATCGAAAAAAGTAATAAATTATATTTATAATAAAAGAAATAAAAAAAATTAATTTAATAAAATTAAATATTAAAAATATAATTTAATAATACGTATAATAAAAAATATAAAACGTATATATAATATTAATTTATTAATTAAAAATAACGTATAATATATTAAAAACGGTATAATATTACGAATGTATTAAAATAATAATTAATAAATTAAATAAAAAATTTAAATAATAATAAAAAAATATATAATAAAATTTTCGATTTATTAAATTAAATTTAAAAATATTTAAAATTTACGTATTTATTAATAAATTATTTATAAATAATAAAAATTTAAATTTTTAAATTAATTACGAAATATTTATCGTAAATAAAATTATAAATAATAAAACGTTTATAATATAAAATAATTTAATTTATTAAAATTTAATTAAATATAAACGAATTATAAAAAATATTTTAATAAATAAAATTTACGTAATAATTTATAAAATAAATATAAAAATAATTATTAAAATAATAATTATAATTATTTTTAAAAAACTTAATTTTTTAAATATATTAATTATTATATATACGAACTTATTTTTACTTTATAAATATTTCGTTAAATTCGATATAATTTAAAAAAAAAGTTAATTAATATTATATTATTACAATAATTATATAAACGTTATAAAATTTATAATATTAAATAAATATATGAAAAAAATAATTTAATAAATATAATAATAAAATTAAACGTTAATAAAGTTTTTTAAAAATTTATTAATATAAATTATTTAATTATATAATTATAAAATTAAATAAAACGAAATTAATTAAAAAATATAATTTAAAATTTATAAAAAATATCGTAAATATTATAATATTTAAAAAATTATAATTTAAATTATATAAATATTTTACATTTAAAATTTAAATAAATAACGATAAATTAAATAACTTTAAATTAAACGATAATATATTAAAAAATTAAAATCGAATAATATTAAATTAAAAATAAAAAAAAATTAATTAAAAATAATAATAATTAAAAATTTAAATTAAAAAATATATTTTAATTAAAATTAAAATTAATTTAATTAATTTTAATTTTAATTAAAATTAAACTTAATTAATATTAACTTTAATTAAAATTAATTAAACTTAATTAATTAATAATTAAAAAAAAATAAAAACTAAATTTTTATTTTATTTTTATTTTAAAAATTAATTTTTTACTTATTATTAAATATTTTTAAATTAATAAAATAATTTTAAAATTAAGAAATTAAGCTTTATTTAATATTATAATATATATATTATTATATATTTTATATAAATTATAATATCGATTTTAAAAACTTTATTTTATACGAGATTTTTATAACGTATTATTAAATTAAAAAATTAATTATAATTACGTAATATATATTATGTAATAAAAGATTATTTTAAAAATTTAATAATATATTTTTTATATTTATAGTTAATTTATTTAATTAATTATTAAAGATTTCTTATAAGTTTAAAATAACGATATTTTTACTTAAAAAGTTTTTCGAAAATGAAATATTTTTAAATTTTTTTCGAAAAAGTTAAAATTTTTAAACTTTTTTTATAAATCGAAATAAATATATAAAATTAATCTATTTTAACTTATTATTTAGTTTTTATTTAAAATAAATAAATATATTTTTTTTAAATTTATAAATTAAATATTAAAAAATTTAAAAATTTTCGAAAAAAATAAAAAATAAAAAATTTAATTTTTAATATTTTTTTAAAATAATATTATTTATGTTATATGTTTTTCGTTAATACGCGCGTTATATTTTGTTTAAGTTTAATTTTATTTATACGTTTTGTCGATAATATATGCGATATTTTTAATTTTTAAAAAATATATTTTTATACGTTAATAAATTTATATTTACTTTTTTAAACTTATATATATATAAATTTATATATATTTAAATAAATATTATAATTTAATTATTCCTTATTTTATTTAAAAAAATATTTATATTTTATAATTTTTTTTTTATTATAAACTTTTTTTTTTATAACTTTATTTTTTATTTTTATTTATTTAATAAAATATATATTATTATTTTTAAATTTATATACTTATTTTAAAGTAATATTGCTTGCGTTATATGGCTTGCGTTAGTTATTACGTTATGTAAGCTTGGAAAAACGTCGGTAAAAGGTATATATATTACTTTATACGATTTAAATGGAAATTAAAATATTTAAATTTAAGTTATTTTAACATTTATATTTTTTTATTACATTAAATTTTTAATTAATTATTTCTTAATTAAAATACCATTAAAAGTTAAATAATTACGGTTATTTAATTACTTTTAAAAGGCGTTTTTAAATAAAATAAATTATACCGGGTTTAAAGTTAAACTAAAGCGATAAAATATAACTAAGTTTAACGCGGGTTAATATTAACTTAAATCGATTAAAATAAGAGTTTTTTTTTAACGTTAAACTTTACATTTAAATTTAAATTTAAAAATTTATAAAAAAAATAAAGGATAATTTAAATTAAAAGCTTTCGATTAAACTAAATTTTAAAAATTAAAACATTAATTAAAAAGGAAAAATGAAGGTTAAAATTAATCGAGTATAAAATGGGATTTTAATATAAATTATAACGCGTTCGAATTAACGTTAAGCTTTTTTTCGATATAACGCGCGTATTACTAAAACTTATATAACGTAAATAATATTACTTTTATTTTAAATTTACTTAAAAAAAAACTTTAAAAACCTTTTTTTTATTAAATATAAAAACTTTATATAAATTATTATAATAATATATTAAAAATTATAATTATAATATTTATTATTTAAATAAAAATAATTATAAAAAAAATAAAATATAATATTTTATTATTTATTATATTAAAAATAAAATAAAGCTTTTTTAAATATTAAACCATTAAAAAACTTATTATAATAAAAAACTCGAATATATTTTAAAAAAAATTATATTTTATATAAATTATAATAACGATTAAATTTTTTACTTAAATATAATTAATAATAAATATATTAATTATTTCGTTAATTTTATATTTTATAACGATTTTATTTATCGAAAAGTTTAATAAAAATATAAACGTTATATTAAAAGTTTATATAAAATTAATGCTCGAATTATATAAATTTTAAAATTATTAAAATTAATTTTTTTTAATATAATAATAATAAAAAAAATGTTAATAATTACGTTATTTATTTTTATAAAAAGTTATTTAACGATTTTATTTTTATTTAAACGTTTATAAACAAACTTGGTAAAAATAAAAATTTTAATATATTTTAAAGTAAAATTAAATTTAAATAAAATAATTTACATTATTTATAACGTATTTTTTAAACGTATAATTAAAATAAAAACTTTATAAAATCTTTTTTTAATATTATATTTTTTAATTATATTTATAAAATTAATAAATATTAAATGTCTTTTTTAAATATTATTAATAATATAAATAAAAACATTATTTTTAATATTACTTTTATTTTATTTTCGAATAAAACGTAAAAAAGTTACGATTAAATTTTAATTAAATTTAAAATATTATTTAATATTTAAAACATTAAATTATCGGGAATTATTATATTAAATTATTAAAAGTTATTTTAACGAATTATTATAAATTAATTATTAAATACGTAATTAATTATTTACATTTTTTACATTAATAAAAACATTTATTTTTAAATTATAAAAAAATAAAAAATTATTAATAACGAAAAAAAAGAAAAAAAATATAAATATAAATATAAATATAAAAATAAAAACAAAGTTAACTTATATTAAAAAACGTAAAAGAAAAATAAAAAAAATTAACATATAACATTAATTTAAGGAAAATAACGATTTAAATAAAAATTTTTTAACCTTTTTTTTCTATTTTTTAAAGTATAACTTTACGCGAACTACGAGGATTTCGAAAAATAAAAAAAAAAGGTTAAAAAAATTTTTCCTTACGAAAAACTATATATAAAAATTTAAGGAAAAAAAAAGTCAAGTAAAAATAAAAAGTAATATCCGCTTAAAAAACTAAAAAAATTTCCCTACGATAAATAAGTTTAAAAATTAATTAATTAATTTATAAATTAATCCTTAATTTAATTTTTAAATTAATTTAAAAAGTTAATATAATAATTAATTAAATTAATTTGTAAATTAATTTAAAAAGTTAATTTAATAATTAATTAAATTAATTTTTAAATTAATTAATTAAATTAATTTTTAAATTAATTTATATATTAATTTTTAATTTAATTTTTAAATTAATTTAAAAATTAATTAACTAGTTTATAAATCGGTTTTTAATTTAATTTTTATATTAAATATTCGATTAATTAAATAATTAATTAAATAATTAATTAATTAATTTTTAATTTAATTATAAAATTAATTATTTAATTAATTTAATAATTAATTAAATAATTAATAAATTAATTAATAAATTAATTTAATTAGTTTTAAAATTAATTTAAAATTAATAAATTAATTTAATTAATTTTAAAATTAATTTAAAATTAATAAATTAATTTTAAATTTAATTTTTAAATTAATCGTTTTATTAATTTAACGGTTAATTTAATAATTAATAAATTAATTTTTAATTTAATTTTTAAATATAATTAATATATAACTAATAAATTAATCGTTAAATTAATTAAATAATTAATTAAATAATTAATTAAATTATTAATTAAATAATTAATTAAAAAATTAATTAAAAAATTAATTAAAAAATTAATTCGAAAATTAATTAAAAAAATAAATAAATAAATAAGTAAATAAATAAGTAAATTAATTTAATTAAAAAATTAATCGAATTAAAACTTATATAATAAATTAAAAAAAACGTACTTAATTAAAAGTGCGGATGAATTTAAGGTTTTATTAAAGCTTAATAACGCGTTAAAAAAGATTTAAATTAATTAAATGTGCCGAAATCTTTTATTAATTATTTATTAATTATTTACGTAATATTTGCGTATTTTTTAATATAATTTTATAAATAATAAATAAAGTTTAAACGTAATAATATTTTTCGGATAAATAATAAATCGTATAAATTTATATTAACTAAATAACCATGTAAATAAATTAACGAAATAATTAAAAACATTACTTAATAAAATTCTTTATAATTGTAATAATATTTTATTTTTATAAATATATATAATTTATTTTAATAATTAAAAAAAATTTAATAATACGTAAAAACGTATAAATAAAAAATTCGATAAAAATTAACTCGTAATATTAACATATTTATAAATTAAATATATACTTTTTAAAATATAATAAATAAATTATTATACGTTTCGATATTTTAATTTCGAATTATAAATAACTTTTTTTATAAACTTTAATAATAATAATATTAAAAAGTTTTTAAAATTAAAAAATAAAACTAATTTTATTAAACTTTATAACGCGTTAAAGAAATTAATCGATAAATAATATAAAAACTTTTAAAAAAAAATAAAATAAAAAATTATAAAAATTTATTAAAATTATTTAAAAGTTAAATAAGTTAAAAATATTATATAACGTTATATTTAAAAAACATTTTAATTAATATAAACGTAATATTAAATCGTTATTAAATATTTATTAACATAAATTAACTTAATTTCGTAAAAATTACTTTTTTATTATTATATTATATAAAATTAATACGGTTTATTTTATTATTATAAAATTTATGTATAAATTAATATTATAAATAATAATTTTAAAATAAACGATATTTTTAACGAAAAAATTCACTTTTAATAAAATATAAAAAAAATTTATTAAATAATTAAATTAATTTTATATATATTTTAAATATTAATAATAATAAAATTTTAATTTTTATTAAAAATAAAGTTAAACTTTTATTACGAATTCGTAAATTGTATATTATAAAATTGCGCGAATAATTAAATAATATACTTTAAAACTTCTTTAAAATTACGAGTTTAAAAAATTTTAATATTTATAATCGATAAAAACTATATTTTAAATTATATTATTTTTTATTAACATGTAATTTATTATAATAAAAGTTTATTATTATTAATAATAATAATAACGATAATAATAATAATAACGTTAATAAAAAAAACTTAATTATATAATAAAATTAAAACTCCTCGTAATAATTTAAATAAAGTTTTAATAAATTACGTAAGATAATTTCGTTTTAAAAAATAATATTATAACTTAAAAAAGAGAAACCCTGGCCGCGCAGTATGGGTACATCGGCTAATCCGCGCAGTAACGCTAAAATCCGCGCTAGCGCATTCGAAAGGTACCCAGAACGCCCTCATTCCCTTCAATCCACTTTGATCAATTGTTTCTCCTTTAAAACGCCTGCATTTAAAAAAAGCCTCGAAAAATCATATAAAAAAACTTTAATATTTAATATAAAAAATAAATTAAAACGGCGTTATAAAAAACCTCGTAAAAACGTTTAAAAAAGAATATAACCGTTAAAAAAACTTAACGAATATATTAATGAAAATTTAAAATTTAACGAATTTATTTATTTATATATTTATTTTAAGTAAAGTTTTAAAACATTTTTTAAAAATGGTAAAAACATTTTGTATAATAACTTATTGAATAATAATTTATTTAATAATAATACTTTTAATAATATACTTAAAAAATAAAACATTATAAACTTAATCGAAAACGTAAAAGAATTTACTCGTAAAAACTACTTGCGATTTAATTATATTAAAATATTTTTAAATTTTTAAGAAATAAAAAAAATAAAAATAAAGTAATTATTAAGTAATTATCGAAATGATTAAATCGTTATTTAATAATAAAGTTAATTATTAAGTAATATAATTTTATACGTATTTTATTAATTAATTATTTATAGTTTTTTAATAAAAAAAATGTTTAATTTTTATTATTTTATTAAAAAGTAAGTTAATAAAGTTTCGTATTATAATTATATTTATTTTCGTTTTTAAGTTTATTTAATATATAATTTAATAATTACCGTTTTTAATTTTAACGTTAATATATTATTATTATTATTATTATTATTATTTTACTATTTATATAAATAATTATATTATTTAAATTTTAATTTATTATATTAATTAAATATTATTAATTTATTATAAATTTTTTGGGAATTTTTATATTTTCGAAATTATTAATCGAAAAAAAAACTAAAACTTTTTTTTAATATATTAATATTTATTATCTCGTTTATTTTAAATTAAATTTTTTATTAAACTTTTAAACCGTTAATAAAAATTATTTTTATTTTATTATATATTACGTTTATTATATTATATTTAAAACTTATAAATTAATAAAAAAAATAAAATCGTAATATTAATAAAAAACTAATAAATAATAATTTTTTTTTATTAAAATACGCGAAAATAAATAAACTTTTTATTAATATATTTAACGATAATATTTTATAATATAATTAATACTTTTTTTATATTTTAAAATACGAAAATAATTAATAAAATATATATATATATTTATATATTTATATTTTTCGAATATTAATAATCTTTTTAAATTAATATTTTATTATTTTGACTTTTAATTATTAATTATTCCTTAAAAATAAAATCTTAAATTTATAAAAATTCGTCCGTTTTTTAAATATTAATTAATTAATTAATATTAAAAATATTCCCGCTTAAACGAATAAACGTTAATACTTTAATAATTTTCTTTTAATTGTTAATTACCATAATAAATTATATCGTATAATTAAAACGTTATACGATTTAAAATTATGTTATATTATTTTAAAACGCGAAAAAAAATAATTTAAGTAAAACTATATACGTAAATATATAAAATCTAGTTATTAATAAAATAACTTATTTTATAATTATTATAATGTTTTATTTTTTCGTATAAACTTTTATGAATTATACGATAATAATATTTATATATTTTTCTTAAAAATTAATTTTAACCTTTAAATTAATAATATACGTAAAATGCGTATTTATATACTTATAATTCCCGGTAAATTTGAAAATTACGATTTAAAATTAATTAATTTTTTTTATAATTAACCGTTTTTTTTAATTAAAGGAATTATATTAAAATATTTATTCGTTTAATTTGCGTGGTTATTATTTATTAAATCGATTAGATTAATATTATTTAATAAAATAAATAAAGTTATTATATTTAACTTTTAAAAAAAAACGAAGGATGGTTGTTATAAAAAAATCGAAAAAATATAATTAAAAATTTTCCTTAACCGTAAAATGAAATTCGTTAAATTAAATTTAATTTAATTAGCACGAAACGTATATATTTCGAAGCTTAAAAATAAACTTAACGTTAATGTTATTTTTCTAAATTCCTTTAACTTTACGTATTACGATGATTATTTTAATAATATATATAATTAATATAATTTTAATAACGAAAACTTTAATAATAATTATAATAATAATTATAATAATAATTATAATAACGAATTATTTTAATTATGAAAATGTTTACGCTTGTTTTTAAATATAATTAATAATATAATAAAATATAAAAATAGAAATAATAATTTTAAGTTTTTAATTATTAATAGTTATAATATTAAAATTAATTTATTTTATATACGAAATGTTAAAAATTTTACGAACGACTTAAATGTAAATAATAATTAATTACGTAAAATGTGTAATATTTTTAACATTAATAAAACTTATAAAAAGGTTATTAAAAATGTCGCGAAAAATTTTTTCATACTATAAAACGATTAAATTCGTTCTTTTAACATTTTATAAGATCGAAAAAAAATAAGAATAAATTAAAAAAATTACTTAGTAAAATTATTTAAAAATATTAATTAATAAAAAGTAAATAAATGTATACTTAAATATTTTAAATATATTTAAATATTAAATATATATATATATTAAATAAAGTATATTATAAATTAATTAAAAAAATTATGTATATAAATAACGAAATAAATAAAATAAATATTAAAATATATTTAATAATAATAAATTTTAAATAAAAGTATTATAAATATAAAATAATGGTAAATAAATGCGAGTTAAGTTTAAACAAAATATAACGCGTGTATTAATAAAAAATATATAACGTAAATAATATTATTTTTTCTTTAATTATTAATTAATTAATTAAGTTTAATTTTTAATTAATTATAAACTTAATTAAAACTAATTTAATTAATTAGTTTTCTTATATAAACTTAATTAATTAATTAATAATTAAAAAAATTAAAAATTATTAATATTTTTTTTAACTTTAATTTTAATATATCGTTTAATAATTTTTTCGGTAATTTTCGTAAAACGTTCGATTATTTTACGAAAAAAATAAAATTTAATTTAAATCGTTTTTAACGTAATATAATAAAATTTAATAATAATTATAAAACTTTTATTTTTATTTTTTATTAATTTATAATAATTATAAATAATAAGTTTTTTATTTATTATTTTTTCGTTTTTTATTTATTAAAAGTATTTTTTTAATTAATATTATGTTTTTTTAATTTATTTTTATAATATAAAAATTAAAATAAATTATTTATAATAACTTATAAAATTATTTATTAAATAAATATTTATATAATTTTTAAAAATATTAATAATAATAATTATAATAAATTTTTATTATAATAATATCGTAAAATAATTTTGTCGATTAATATAATAACGTTTATATTTAATTAAAATAATCGGTATTTTACAATAAACGAAAATAAATTATAATATTTATTATAATATTATATTATAATAATATTATTAATATAAAACTTTACATTAAAAAAGTTTTATAATTATACGTTTAAAAAATATTTTTAATAAATAAATAATTAATTTTTATAAAAAATTTCTTTTATATTATTATTTAAAAAAATAAATATTTTCCATAAATTAAAAAGTTTAAAAAATAAATAATAAAAAAAAAATAAACACGTTATACCGTAATTTAAAATAATTTTAAAAAAATATAAAATTTAAATATATATATAATCGCGTAAAAAAAAAATTATTAATATCGAAATAATTAACACGTAATTAATAATATTAAAATTATTAAAATTATACTTTTCGTATATATAATTTTAAATTTTCGTTTTTATTTTAAAAATATAAAACGTAACTTTAATATATTTTTTTTATTAATTGTTTTATTTTAAATTAAAAATAATATTAATCGTATAATATAAGGTTCGGTTAACTTCCCGCGTAATAACGATAAAATAACGCGTTCGAAAAAGTATTTTTTTATTTATATAAGCTTTTATATAATAAAATATATTTATAAAATAAGCTTTTTGCGTTATTTTATATTAATTTAATTAAATTTATATATTTTTCGAAAAATTTATACTTAACTTTTTTATTATATTAATTTATTTTTAGCGATTTTTTTTCGATTTAATTTTTAATTATTAAGTTTAAAATTAACTTAAATAAAAGTTATTAAATTAAATAATATATTTTTTAAAAGAAATATTATTTTAATATTATTTTAAAATTAAAAATTAGATTTAAAAAGGAGATTTATTTTAAGTTTTTAACTATTAATTTTATTATTTATTTTATAATTTAACTTCGATTTAATAATATAATAATTTTTTTAATTTTAAATTTAATATAATTAAATTTATTTAAATTTTTTTTAATACGATTACGTTAATTATAATTATTAATAATTTAAATTTAAATTAATAAAAAAATAATTAATTTAAAATTAAGTTAAGAAAAAAAATTATAAATATTAAAATAAAGTTTAAAATTAAAATAAGTATATAAACTATTATTTAATTTATATAAGATAAAATATATATCGTTTAATAACGTTTTTTTTATCCGATATTACGCGGGAAATTAACCAAATTTTATATTACGTAGCTAACATTATTTTAAATTAATTATAGTTTATATTAATTTTTAACTTTATTAATAAAAATAAATAAAATTAATATAATATATAATATTTTATTATAAAAATATTATTTTTATTATTTAAATTAAATATAAAAAAAACATCGTTTTATAAATTATATTTATTATTATATAAAATATAATAATTTTATAATTATATTTTTCAAAATAATTAAATTAAAATTAATTTAATATAATTATTAAAATATTTAACGCGCGTTTATTTTTAATTATTAACGAAATTAAAAAAATTAATATATTTTTTTGCAATTAAATTATAATATAATATTTTATTTTTTAATATAAATTTTACGTTATTATATTAATTAATTATTTATCGATAAATTTTTTATAAGAATTCGTTAAAGTTTTTTATTTTAAATTTTATTATTTTTTTTTAATATTTATATTATTATATATATTTTTTATATTTATATTTATTTATAATTAATAATTTACAGGGTTGAAATTTAGTTACTAATAATTAGTATTAGCCATGACTAAAACTAATTTAATTAGTCTTAGCTTTAACTAAAACTAAGCTTAATTAGTACTGGCCCTGACTAAAACTAACTAAGCTTAGTTAGTTAGTAACTAAGAAAAAACTAAAAATTAAACTTTTGCCCCATTTTTATTTCAAAAATTAATTTCTCTCCCATTATTAAGTATTTTTAAATAAGAAAGATAGTTTTAGAATCAGAAAATCAAGCTCTATTTAATGATATAATATATATATTATTATATATTTTATATAAATTATAATATCGATTCTAAGAAATTTACCCTGTACGAGATTCTTATGACGTATTACTAAATCAGGAAATTAGCTATGATTACGTAACATATCTTACGTAATAGAGAATTATTCTAAGAGTTTAATAATATATTTCATATATGTGTAGCTATTTTATTAACTTAGTTATTAAGGATTTACTGTAACTTCAGGGTAACGATATTTTCACTTGGAAAGTTTTTGGAAAATGAAATATTTTTAACTTTTTTTCGAAAAAGTCAGAAATTTCAAACTTTTTTTATAAATCGAAATAAATATATAAAATTAATCTGTTTCAAGTTCTTACTTAGCCCTTACTTGAAATAATTAAATATAATTGTTCTGAATTTATAAGTTAATTATTTAAGGATTTAGAAATTTTCGAAAAAATAAAAAATAAAAAATTTAGTTTTTAGTATTTCTTTAGTTACTAACTAACTAACTAAGCTTAGTTTTTAGTTAGTCACAAGCCTGACTAAAACTAATTTAGTTAGTTAGTTTTCTTACGTAATCTTAGTTAATTAGTTAGTAACTAAAAAAAACTAAAAACTAATAGTTTTTTTTTCAACCCTAATTACCGTTTATACAAAATAATTACGGGTAAATGTACTTCTTTATTATTACATTTTAAACTTGAATAATTTTTTTATTATACCTTTAATTTTAATGTAACTTGTTTAATTTTTTAATTAAAGGTTTTAAAGTGTATTTAATTTAATTATATTTGATTTAAAATTAATTTAATTAAAATATAAAAGAAATAAAATTATATAAAAGAAATTTTAAAGTAACGTTATTACATGATACTTTTTTAAGATTTTTTAAAAAATACTAAGTATTAATATTAAGTTAAATTATTTATAATTTTAAATATTTCGGATAAAATAAAATATATTAATATAAAATTTAAATTTTTAAAATTATAAGATTAAAAGCTTTAAGTTATAAGTAATTAAAAAGGGTTTTAAAATCGAAAAATAAAATTATTCGCTTAAAAAACGATTAACTTTTTTATACTTTATTTTAATATTAATAATGTTATTAATAAAATTTTAAACTAATTAAAAACGTCGTGCTTAAACTTAAATCACATTATTAAATACATTATTATTAAAATAATAATACTTTTAATAAAATATTAATAATAATTTAATTTTTCGTTAAATATTTTTTAATTAAAAACGTAAGAAAAGTTTTAAAAATTAAGTTAAATTTTATTATAAATATTATAATTAAAATTTAATAAAAATAATTATTATTATTTAATATTTAATAAGTAAATTTAAAATAATATATTAAAACGTAAAAAAAAAAACGAAATTATAATTTAAATGTTTTATAATTAATATATAATTAAATTTATAATAATATAAAAATTATAATTTATAAATAAATAATTATATAATTTTAAATTTAAAAATTATTATATAATTTAAAAAAATATTAAAAAAATAATATTATACGTAAAGAAAATATTATAAAAAAATATATAAAAAATGAAATAAGTTATAATTAAATAACGATTTAAGTTTAAACCGGTAATAAAAATATAATAATTTAATTAATATATATTAAATTAAAAAATCGTATACGAAAAAATTTAATATTTATAATAATAAAAAAACAATTAATAAAAAAAATATAATAATAAAAGATTTTAATATATATTATTTATTATAAAATAAAAAAAGAAAAATAATAAAAGATTTTTAATAAATATTAATATTAACGGTAAGTTAACGGTTTATATTCGTTACGAAAAAAAGAATTATTATAAAGAAAATAAAAAATTAAAAAAACGTTACGTTAAATTTAGTATAAGTAAATAATAAATTAAAATATTTAAAATTAAAATTATTAAAATAAGTAAGTTTAAATTACATAATTTAAAAAATAATTATTAATATTAATATTAGTTTATTATTAATTTAAAAAACGTTAAAAAAAAAACTATGAAAAAATTTCGATAAAAGTTTAATAAAAATAAAAATAATAAATATCGAAGTTTTAAGCGGTTTTAATAATCCGGAAAAAATAAACGAATATATATAATATTTAGTAAAAAAATTATAAAGTATTATAAAAGTAATAATTTTATTATAAAAATTACTTTTTATAAAAATAATAAAATAATAAAACTTAAAAATAAATATAATTAAATTATAAATAATTAAATATTAATAAAAATAAAACGAATAAAAATCGAAACGTATATAAATTAAATTAAAAACGGTAAATAAATATTATAAAAAAATAATAATAAAAACGTATAAAAATAATTAAAAAAAAATTAGATTTAAAACATTTAAAAATAATAAATTTTTATAAAATATCGAATAATAAGTTAAATTTTTAAATTAATAATTATTATAAAATACTTAATTATTAAATATAAAATAATCTTTAAAAAAAAAGTTATAAACGAAAAGTTATTAAAATAAAAATAATATATTAATAAATTAATTTTTTTTATCCTTTTAAATAATTTTAATTAATATTTTTAAAAATATAAAAAAAATTTAAATAATAGATTTTAAATTTTTAAAATAATAAAATAAAAGAAAATTAAAAAAATAATAAAATATATTAAATTATAATAAACGTTAAGAAAAAATATACTTTTAATTAACTTTTTTAAGGTATGTAAAAAACTATTATTTTAAGTTTTTTTCGTAATTATTATATAAAATTTTATATTAAAATATTACTTTAAAATTTTTAAAAAAACCTTAATAATAATATTTCTTAAATTAAAAAAAACTATAAAAAAGAAAACTTTACTTAACGTTTATAAATTAATAACATTATTAAATATAATAAAAAAAATAATTAAAAAAATAATATTAATAAAAATCATTTAAATAATAAAAAAAACCGCTTTTTTTTTAATAATTAAATAAAAAATAAAGCGTATAAATCCATAAAAATAACTATAAAAATAATTATTAAAAGGATTTATTTAACGTAAAAATATAATAAAACGACATTATTTTTTTAATTAAATATTTTAAAAACGTTTAATAATATAATTTCGTAATAAATAATATACGTATTATATAAAAAAAATTTCTAAATTAAATAAAAATATAAATAAAAAATTATATAAATAATAAAAAAATATTATTAATTTTTAATAAAAATTAATTAAAATAAAAATAAATTAATATTAAAATATTATAAAGTTTATTATTTTTTTTAATTTTATTTATATTATATATAATAATATTATATAAAAAATTAAAATAAAAAAAAATCTTAATTATAAAATTCGTAAATAATATAAATTTATTAATTATAATAAAAAATATAAAAAAAAAATTACGTAAAGTTAAAAAAATTTATAAAATTTATAAATTATAATTAATAAAATATAAAATATTTTTCGTATTATAAAAAAATAAATTAATATATTTTATTAAAATATATAAATTTTAAATAAAAATTATTTAGTTAAAAATAATTTACGTAATATTTATAAAAAACGTTAAATTTTTTAACGTATAATTAAATTAAAAACTTAAATAAAATAAATATTTAAAAGTTATTTAAATAAAAATAAAAAAATAAACTTACGTTTTTATTAAAGTAACGGTTTTTATTTAAAATTATAACGTTTTTAAAATAAAGGAAATATATATTAAAATAAAGAAACCCTGGCCGCGCAGTATGGGTACATCGGCCGATCCGCGCAGTAACGCTAAAATCCGCGCTAGCGCATTCGAAAGGTACCCAGAACGCCCTCATTCCCTTCAATCCACTTTAATCAATTGTTTCTCCTTCAATACCTTTTCTAATTTTATAGAATTACAATCGCTCAACTGCTCTCACGAGGCGCTTTCGATTGAAATAGGTTGCAGCGTCGTATCTATCAGACTGAAAGAGATATCCTCGATTGAAAAGATTCGGGCAGAGGGATAGAATTCTAAGACTTCCGGTCGCAGTCTTGTAGCGCCTGCAGGTTCAAACTGACTTTCTCTGACGTCACCGCGGTTTGATGGGATGCAACTTCGATTGCAACTAAGGGAGATTGAGAGCTTTCAATTAATTGTAATTATAAAGCTTTTGAGCGCGTATTGAGGGAGAAACAATTGATTGAAACTGGTGGGAGACTTAGGTGTTCCAAAAAGATACATTGCGCAAAAAGATACATCTTGATACATACAAGTTTGTATGGCGCAAAAGGTACCCCCAAGCTATACCTCTTTCGAATTAGCTCTACTGCGCGCATCTGACGATGTACCCATACTGCGCGGCCAGGGTTTCTCTTAAAATAATTCGATTTATTATAATTTATAAAATAATAATATGGCATATAATAAACGAAAACGAATAAATAAAAAAATAATTAATAAATTATGTTTAATATAATTATAATATTAAAATAATTCGATTTATTATAATTTATAAAATAATAATATGGCATATAATAAACGAAAACGAATAAATAAAAAAAATAATTAATAAATTATGTTTAATATAATTATAATATTTATAAATAATAAATAAAACGTATAAAATTATTTTTATTATTAAATTAAAGTTAAAAATAAAATGTTTATTATTATATTTTTATTTAAACTTAAAAATAATAAAATTTAAAATTAAAATAAAAATATTAAAATTTAATAAAATTATTATAAAAATAAGAAAGAAAATCGTAAAGTAATTTTTATAAAATAAAAAGAAAAAATAACGGAAACGTCGAAATTTTTCGAACGTTAATGTATTATCTTTAACTTAATATAAATATAAAAGTACGTATCGTAAAAAATAATTAAAAAAATAATAAAAATTTTAAGCTTTTTAAATATAATAATAAAGAATTAGAATATAATATAAAAAAAATCGATATAATAACGAAATATTTTAATATTAAATATAAAATTAAAAAATATTAATATTAAAAAATAATATTACGAGTTAAAAAAATATAAAACCTTAGTTTTATTTTAAATAAAAATAAAAATAATAAAACTTAATATATTTTTATTTAATAAAAGGATTTTAATAATAATAATATTAAAATATAAATACGAAAAAAAATAAATAATATATTATATAATAATAAAATATTAACGGTTTAAAAATAAACGATAAACATTATAAAAGAAATTTATTTTAAATAATTTTATTATTTAAGTTAATTATAAAAAAGTATTAAATAATATAAACGAAGTTAAAATAATAATAAAGTGGTTTTTTTTAAAAAAATTATTTTTAATATATAAAATAATATTAATTATAATAATAATTAAAATAATATAATATAAAAAAAAACGCTAACGAAGATAAATTATTATTATATTAATAATAATAAATAATTTTAAATAAATATTAAGTTATTATTATTCGTTTAATTAAAAAAGCAAATTAAGGTATTAAAATTTTTAAAATTTAAAACTAAAATAAAAATAAAAATTTAAAATATTAATAAATATATTTTAATAATTTTATTATATAAAATTATTATAATATAAATAATAATAAATTAAAATTATATTTAATACGAAATATTTACAGCTTAAAATTAAGTAGGTTTAATTAATTAATTATAAAAATAAAATTATTTTAAAAATTTAACTTATTTATTATTATAATTTTTACTTTTATACGAAAAGAATTTTTATATATTTATTAATATCGAAAATTAAAATTATTTAATAATAATTTATAATTATAAGTTTTAATATACGTAATTTTATTAAGATTATTTTAAAAATGTTAATAAATTATAATTTTTTTTTTTTTTTATTCTTACGCCGATTATTTTTATCGTATATATATATAATATATTATACTTAAACGTACGATTTTATTTTTAAGTATATTTTTATATATTTCGATTTAACGTTGATTCGTTAAATCTCCGTACACGTTTCGTTTTTACATATTTATTTAAAAACTTTCTTATAAAGTTCCTTAATTAAAAATTAAAAGAAAATCTTATAATAATTAAAATAAAAAACCTTTAAACTTAAAAAGCTTTAAATAATTCCCTTTAACATTTTTTCAGGTTTTTACGTTATATTTTATCTTTTTAAAACCTTAAATAAGAAATTCATACTTTACCGTATAAGTTTAAAGTTACGTTAAAAAGCTTCCCGATTTTATTAATTAAAAAAAATCTTCGATAAATAAATAATGCTTTTTAAAAAGTATTAATTATTTACAATATTAAATCGTTAATATTACGTAATAGTTTCGTTTATTATCCGCTAATTTAATTAAATAAAAAGTGGGTATAAAATAACATTAAATTTTTTCGTTTCGTTAAAAAAAAACTTTTAAAATAAATAAAATCCTTTATTTTTTTCTTTATTCGTTAATATAAACCACGTTATAATATATAATAAAATCGATAATAATAACTTTAATAACTTCGTTAATTTTACTTTTAAAATACTTAGTTTTATAAAAAAACAAAAAGCGGGTTAATAACGTACCGAAATAAACAATACTTTTAATTTATTATTAAATAATAAGATTTAATCTTACCAAGGTTTAAAAAGCTTTTTCCTTTTAAAACCAAGATTTAATAATAATTAAAAGAATCGAATCTTTTTTTTTATATAAAAGATTATCGTAATAAAAACGGACCAAGCGTTAAACCATTACGTTATGTCACTAATAAATTATAATTAAATAAAAAAAAAATTTACGTTAAAATAAAACTTATAAAAATATAATAATTAAATATAATATTATTAAAATTATATTTATATAATATAATAAAGTAAAAAAGTAATTTTATTCGAAAAATGCGAATAAAATAACGATTAATAAAAACGTTTTATAATATTAAAATTAATATATAAACGGTATATTATATTAATAACCTTAATTTAAAACGTTTTACGAAATTAATATTAATCGTTTATAAAATTTATAAAAGAATTTTAATTAATAATAAACTAAAAAAAAAATTATATAAAATTTAATAATATTATTACGGTAACGTTATTATTAAATATTTCGAAAATAATTTATATAATAATTAGTAAATTACGAAACGTAATTAAATTAAAAGTAATATACTTACGGGGGCATAAGGTTTTTTTTATTTAATATATTTTTTATAAATAATAATTAAAGTTAAATAATAAATATAATTAAAAATAAAAGCTTTATTAAGTATAAAACGATATACATTAAAAGTAAAATAAAAATAAATTATATATAAAATAACATATATTATTAAAATATTTTAATTTAAAATTAACGGTATTATATTATTATTAATTTAATAATTATTTAAAGATTTTTAAAATTAAAAAGAAGAAATTATTTACGATTTATATATAATATAATAAAAATATATATATTTTAAAAAAATTAAAAATAATATAATAAAAATTTTATAAAAATAAAAATAAAACATACTTTTTTAATAAAGTTATTTAATTATAAGGAATAAATTCTTTTAAAAATAAAATTATTTCGAATGAAATAATAATAATAATAATATTAAGATATTAATAACTTAAAACAAATAAAAGAATTATAAAATTAAATAAAAATAACGAAACTTATAAAGTAAAATAAACATTTTATTTTTTATTATTATAATTATTTAATGATAATTTTTTTATTTTTCTTATTAAAAAGGTAAGTTTTTATAATTATATAATAGAAAATAATATTATTACGTAATAATAACGGAAATCGAACGGAACGAGTTAAGTTTTTTTCGATATACGGTTTTTATTTAAAGATTTATTAAGTAATAAAATCGTACGTTTATTTAAAAAAAGTTCGAAAATAAAAGTAATTAATATAAAATTTAATAATAATAATAATAATAATAATAATTATTAATTTAATCGAAAATTTAATCGATTAATTAATTTAATTTTAAATTTAAAAATTAAATTATTAATTATTAAATTAATTTAAAAATTAATTTAATTAATTTAAATTTTAATTTATTAATTATTTTATTAATTATTTTATTAATTATTAATTTAATTTAAATATTAATTAATTAATTATTAAATTAATTTTTAAATTAATTTAATAATTAAATTAATTTCGAAAAATTTAATTATTATAACGAAAATTTCTCGGTTTTTCGAATAAATATTATTTTTTTTATTTAATAATTTTTTTTAAATTATTTTTTACTTTTAAACTCGTATATCTCGTTTTTCGTGAGGAAATTTTGTTAGTAATATTATATTTATTATTAACGAAATAATTTCGTCGTATAATTATTTTAAATTATTATAAAATAAATTAAATTTTATTAAATTAATAATAACGATTAAAATAATAAATTTTAAATTATATATTAAAATATAAACGTAACAATAAAAAAAATAATAATTAAATTAATTATAATAATAATAATATAAATAAAAGTTTAAAAAAAAATCGAAAAAAAAATAAAAAAAATAAAACGAAATAAATGTAATTTTATCGAAAAATAACGTTAAAATTATATTTAATAAAATTTTATTTAATTATATTTTTATATAAAATTTAATTTTTAAAATTACGAATAACGTTTTTATTAATTAATAAATTATTTCGAATATTAAATTTAATATATTTTTAAAATTTCCCGTTTTAATATTTAATATTTTTTTTAAATATTTATTAACGTTTTTATTTAAATATTTTAATAAAAAAATAAAAACAATATAAATAAATAATATTTTTAATTTTTTTTATTACGTTTAAATATAAAAGTTTTAATTTTATACGCGTTAATATGTTATAAATTATTATAAATTAATATATAATAAAATATATTACGAATTTTAATATAATTAAAAAACTTAATAATTTAATAATAAAATTAAATTAATTCGTTTTAATTATAATTATATTTAACGTTATAATAAATAATTTAAAACTTTAATTATTCGTATTATAACGAAAGTTTAATATTAATAAATATAAATTTATTATATATTTATTATAATATTTTTTTTCGTAAATAAAACGATTATATAATATTTTACCCGAATTTTAAAAAAATTATTATTTCGGGAAAAATAAAAAAAATTTAAATTAAATTTAATAAATTATTAAAATAAAAAATAAAAAAAAACCGAAATATTTATAATAAAACGTTTATAATTATATAATTTTTAATCGTTTATTTTATTTATTTATTATAAATTTATTTTTTTAAAGTTTTTAATTAATTAAAGCGTATAAAAAATTTATATAATTATTATTAATTTAATTACGTTAATTTAATAATTAATTTAAATATTAATTTAAAAATAAATTTAATAATTAATTAAATTAATTGTTATAATAATTTAATAATTAATAATTTAATCCTTAAATTAAGAATTAAATTAATAATTTTATTATTTTAATAATTAATTAATTAGTTTATAAATTAATTTTTAATTTAATTTTTATATTAAATATTTAATTAATTAAATTAATAATTAAATAATTAATTAATTAATCTTTAATTTAATTATAAGATTAATTATTTAATTAATTTAATAATTAATAAATTAATTAATAAATTAATTTAATTAATCCCGAAATTAATTTAAAAGTTAATTTAATAATTAAATTAATCCTTAAATTAATTTAAACTTAATAAATCGATTTATAAATTAATTCGTAAATTAATTTTAAATTTAATTTTTAAATTAATCGTTCGATTAATTTAACGGTTAATTTAATAATTAATAAATCGGTTTTTAATTTAATTTTTAAATGTAATTAATATATAATTAATAAATTAATCGTTAAATTAATTAAATAATCGATCGAATAATCGATTAAATAATTAATTAAATAATTAATTAAATAAATAATTAAATAATTAATTAAAAAATTAATTTAAAAGTAAATAAATAAATAAATAAATAAGTAAATTAATTTAATTAAAAAATTAATCGAATCGAAGCTTATATAATAAATTAAAAAAAATGTATTTAATTAAAAACGTGGATGAATTTAAAGTTTTATTAAAGCTTAATAACGTATTAAAGAAAATTTAAATTAATTAATATTCGCGAAATTTTTTATTAATTATTTATTAATTAATTACGTAATATTACGTAATTATAAAAAGGGTTTTATAAGTAATAAATAAAGTTTAAACGTAATAATATTTTTCGAATAAATTAAATTAAATTTATTAATTAAATTAATTTTTAAATTAATTAAATATTTAATATAAAAATTAAATTAAAAATTAATTTATAAATTAATTAATTAACTTTTAAACTTCCTTTTTAACTTATTTTTAAATTAATTTAAAAATTAAATTAAATTAAAACTTATTTATCGTAAAAAAACTTTCTTAATTTTTTAAATGGATATTATTTTTTATTTTTATTTAAAAATTTTTTTTAAACTCTTTTTTTTTTTAAACCTTTATATATCGTTTCTCGCGAGGAAAAACTTTTTTTAACTTTTTTTTTGATTTTTTAAAATCTTCGTAATTCACGTAAAACCGTATTTTAAAAAATAAAAAAAAAAAGTTAAAAAATTTTTAATAAATTAAATAAGTTTTTATATTAATTTAAAA
Organism: Annulohypoxylon maeteangense; assembly: GCF_022496945.1. Classification (NCBI taxonomy): domain Eukaryota; kingdom Fungi; phylum Ascomycota; class Sordariomycetes; order Xylariales; family Hypoxylaceae; genus Annulohypoxylon; species Annulohypoxylon maeteangense. The sequence continues at coordinate 2,180,535 of NW_025953251.1, read as the reverse complement.
ATTAATCGAATAATTAATTTAAAAATAAATAAATAAATAAATAAAAAAATAAAAAAATAAATTAATTAATTAAAAAATAATAAAACTAATAATTAAATAATTAATTAAAAAAAATATATTTAATTAAAAATTAATTAAATAATTAATTAAATAATTTTTAAATTAATTATTAAATAAATTTAATTAATAATTTAATAATTAATTAAATAATTAATAAATTAATCGTTAAATTAATTTAAAGTAATATTAATTACGTAATATAAAGTTTAATTAAATTCCCGCGTAATAACGTTAAAATAACGCGTTTAAAAAAGTATTTTTTTATTTATATAAACCGTTATATAATAATATGTACTTTAAAAATAAACTTTTTACGTTATTTTTTATTAACGTAATTAAACTTATATATTTTTTAATTAATTTATACTTAATTTTTTTATTATATTAACTTATTTTTAAAACTTTTTTTTTCGATTAAATTTTTAATTAAACTTTTTAAAATTAACTTAATCGAAAATTATTAAATTAATTTATTTATTATTAAAAAAAAATTAATTTAAACTTGTTTTAATTTTAAAAATTAAATTAAAAAAAAAGATTTATTTTTAATTTTTAGTTTTTAATTTTATTATTTTTAATACGATTTAATTTAAATTTAACGATGTAATATTTTTTTTAATTCGATTAAAATATAATTAAATTTATTTAATTCGTTTTTTTAATATAATTACGTAAATCGTAAGTATTAAAAATTTAAACTTAAATTAATTAAAAAATAATTAATTTAAAATTAAATTAAAGAAAAAAGTTATAAATATTAAAATAAAGTTCGAAATTAAAATAAATATATAAAATATTATTTAATTTATATAAAATAAAATATATTCCGTTTAACGGCGTTTTTTTTATTTAATATTACGCGGGAAATTAACCGAACTTTATATTACGCGGCTAACATTACTTTTAATTTAATAATTAATTTAAAAATAAATAAATAAATTAATTAATTTAATTAAAAAATTAAATAAATTAAAAATTAAATAATTAATAAAAAATATTATTAATTAAAAAACGTAATAAATATTAATAATTAATAAAATTTTAAAATTAATTTAATTTAATTAATTTAATTCGATTAATTTAATTTAATTAATTTAAAATTAAGTTTTTAATTTTTAAAAAAATAAAATAACGTTTTATATAATTAAAAAAATTTTTTAAAATTAAAATAATTAAAATAATTAAATAATTTTAAAAAAATTAAATAATAAAAACGAAAAAAAACTTATTTATTCGAATAAATTATTTAATTAAAAAATTAAAATTTTATAACGTATTAATTATTTTTAATATTAAATTCGAATTTATTTACGATTTTTTTACATTAAATTTATGATATAAAATATTTATAAAATTATTATTAAATTAAATATTTAATTTAATTTAAAAAAAACTTAAATAATTTAATTAAATTAATTTAATTAAATTAAAAATTAAGTTTTTAATTTAATTTAAAAATATTTAATTATTTATATAATTAAAATATTACATTTAAATTTAAATAATTAATTATAAAAAAAATAAAAAAAAAATAAAAAATCTTTAAAAATTTATAAAAGTTTATAATAAAATTAATAAAGAAAAATCGAAAAATTATAATTAAATTTAAATTTAAATTTAAATTTATAAAAATAAATAAAAAAATAAATTTTCAACTAAAATAATAAAAAATCCGGATTTTTAAAAAAATACGAATTTAAAAAAAAGTTATTTTTAATAATATAAAAATAATTAATTAAACGTTTTTTCGAACGTAAAATAATATAAAAAATTTTAATTAAATAAACGTATTAAAAAATTAAATTTTCGCATAAAATAAAATAAATAATAATTAAATTTTAAATATATTTTAAAATTTAAATTATTATAATTTTTAATTAAATTTTTTTTTAATATATAAATATTTTAAATATATTTAAAAGTAATATTACTCGTATAATATAAAAAGTGGATTTTTCCGCGTAATATTATATGATAATATCGAATATATTTTTCCACGTATATAAATTATATATAAAATATTTATATTTATAATAACTTAATTAATATAAAATAAAAACCTTATTTTATCCGTATATTTTTAACTTTAATTTATTTTTTTTAATAAAATAAATTAATAAAAATATTAAATTTTAATTAATTAAAAACGCGATTAATTATAATTTAATTAATATTTAGTATATTTATATTAAACGTAAATTTAAAAAAATATAAATAATTAAAATAAAAAGTATATTTTAATAATAAAGCTTATATTTTTTTAAAAATTAAAAGTTATTAAATTTATTATTAAAATATATGTTTTAATTTAACTTATTTTTTTATAATTAATTTAAATTAAAAGTTTTTATAATTAAATTTATATAAAAACCTTTTAAAAATTTAATCGATTAAAATTAATTATATTTTTTTAATAATTTTATTTAATTAAATAATAAAGCGGAAAATGTTTAATATATTTAATATTTAAAATTAAAACTTTCGATTAAAAATTTATTAAATAATTTATATATAACTTTAATTTTAACCATTTATAAATTAATTAATTTTATATTAAAATAATTACATTTTATATTAATCGAATTATTTTTTAAATTTTTTTCGATTAATTTAAAATTTATATTTATATTAATTTATATTATTAAAAAAATAAATTAAAATTAAAAAAGTATAAAAATAATAAAATAAAATTAAAATTTCGAATATTATTAATTAAATTATTATTAATATATATATTTATACTTATATTTATATACGAAAAAAAGTGCATTTAATATTATTATATAATATTACGCGTTAAAATTTAATTTTCGTATTACGCGGGTAATATTACTTATATTTAAATAAGTAAAAAAAAAAAAAATAATATTAATAAAATTTATTAAATATAAATATAAAAAATAATATTATTTACGTTATATAAATTTTAATAATACACGTATTATATTAAAAAAAAAGTTTAACGTTAATTTAAATTTATTATAAATTATATTAAAATTTTATTTTATATTTAATTTATATTAACTTTTTTTTTTTTATAATTAACGTTTTAACTTTTAAAATTAAATTAAATTAAAAACGATCGATTTAAATTATATATTATTCCTTTTATTAATGAGCAATGCTAGCCGCGCAGTATGGGGTTCGCTTAGCTTCCCGCGCACTACCGCTAAATTAGCGCGGTTCGAACGGGTACCTGTTCTCCCATACAAAAAGCCATACAATTACATGTACTGTCGAAAATAAGCTTTCCGCGCTATCTCTCGCTAGTTCAATTGAACTTGTACACTTTCCAACCAGTCCACACCTGACTTTTCAGTTGTATCAGCCCATTTTCAGATCTCCTTTTTTCCATTGAATCTTCGATTGAGCTTTTCAAACCTGACTTGATCGAAAGCTATTGCATTTAATTAAATTTGGTCCTAAGGATAGATTATTTCGACCATTCTTTCGATCTGGAAGCTAGGATCGAAAAGGACGTGTACTTCGACTTTCTGGCTGTTGATCCTGTTGCCCTCGCTGCGATGTGACTTACATTCAACAATACAGCAAGCTTTTCAGTCCCGAATTCGATGCAACCATGTTCATTCAATTGCTCCCCTCGATGCGATTACGTCAATTATAATTATTAAGAATTTGAACCTGGATTGATCGAGAAACAATTGATTCAAAGTTAGGTTGGGTAAAAAAGTTACAAGTGTCAGAATAAGGTTAGAGACTAAAACAGGTACATGTTTTCCCATACAAATCAGTATGGGACAAAATGTACACCGTTCTTCGGCATTTCTTTTATCCGATACTGCGCGGGAAATTAGCCGAACCCCATACTGCGCGGCTAGCATTGCTCTTATTAATTTATTATTTTAAATTTAATTATAAAATTTAAAATTAAAAAAAAACATTTATTTTAATTAATTTAAATTAATATTAACTCGTTTTAATTTTAATTAATTATTTTTAAATTAAATTAATTTTAATTAAAATATAATTTAAATTATTCGAAAACGTTTTTTAAAAATAATTAAATATTAATAATTATTAAATTTTTAAAAATATTTATTTTAATTATAAAATAATAAATTAAAAACGTAACATTTAAAAAAAATATAAATTTTAAAATTAATTTTAAAAATTTAAATCGTAATATTTTATTTCGCATTTAATTTATATAAAATAATATATACATTTTTCGTCGGCGTTTTTCCGGCTTATATAACGTAATAATTAACGTTAACTATATAACACAAATAATATTACTTAATATAAAAACTAAAAAATAAAAATTTTAAAATTTTAAAAAATAATTAATAAAAATATATTATTTTATTATTATTTAAAAATTAAAAAATTTACTTTACGAAAAGTTTTATTAATTTCCGGTTTTTAAAAAGTTAAATTATTTTAAAAAAATCTTAAAAATTAAAAAAATTAAAAAAATATTTAAAAAATAAATTATTATTAACTTAAAAATAATATTAAAAAAAATAAATGTTAATTTTTAATTAAATTAATAAATATATTATTTTTTTATATTAAAAAAATAACGATAATTAAATTATTTATATTAAATAAACGTAATATTTACGTTATTTAATATTAAGTTTAATAAATTATTTTTAACGAAATATTAATTTTTTATATTTTTTTAATAATTTAAATATATTTAAATTTTATTTAATTATTTTATATTTTTGTTTTTAAATAATATGTTATTTATTTATTAAAAATTATTATATTAACGTTTTAATAAAAATAAATCGTTATTATTTATATTTTTATTATTATTATTATTAATTTTAATATTTTTAATATTTAAAATATTAATATTTTCGATTTTTTTTAAAAAAGAATTCGTTAAAATGTAAAAACTTAATAACGTAGAATTTTAAAAACTTTATTTTAAAATATTTTAACGTTACGATATTAAATTATTACGCGATTATTTAAATTTTTTTTATAATTTAAACCGGAATTATTTTATTAAAAATGTTTTATTTTTTTTAAAAAATGTTAAATATATTTTTAAAATAAAGTTAATTAAACGAAAATTTTAAAAAATTATTATATAAATTAAATATTAATTAATAAAAGTTTTTTTATTATATTTTATGTTATAAATAAGTTTTATTTAAATTAATTAATAATATATTTAAAATAATAAATATAATTTTTATTTTTAAGTTTTAAATAATTATTATTAAAAGTTTAAATTTATTTTTTTTAATTAATTTTTTAAAGAAAAAATAAATATAAAACTTAAATATTTTTTTTTAATAAATTTAAACTTTTAAAATTATTTATTTAATTTAAAAAAAATAAAAACTTAATAAAAATCGTATTTTAATAAAGTTTTTATTTAATTATTATAAAGTTAAATAATTTCTTTATTAAATATATAAATAATTTTAATATAAAAAAAATAATTTATAAATTATTTTAAAATTAAAAAGAATTTTATTTTTTAATTTTACGTTTAATATTTTATTTAAATATTTAATAATAAAATATATAATTAATATAAAAAATTTATAAAATTTATATAATTATATATAAATTATAAATATTATTAAAAAAATATATTATGAATTTTTAAACTTAATGGTATAACGTAATAATTTAACGTTTAGTCCGTTTTTATTACGATAGTTTTTCGTATAAAAGAAAAGGTTCGATTTTTTTAGTTATTATTAAATTTTAATTTTAAAAAGAAAAAGCTTTTTAAACTTTAATAAGATTAAACCTTATTATTTAACAGTAAATTAAAAGTATTATTTATCCCGGTACGTTATCGGCCCGTTTCCCGTTTTTTTATAAAGTTAAATATTTTAAAAATAAAATTAACGAAATTATTAAAGTTATTACCACCGATTTTATCGCATACCGTAACGTAACTTATATTAACGAATAAAAAAAAAGGTAAAAGACTTTATTTACCTTAAAAATCTTCTTTTAGCGAAACGAAAAGGTTTAATACCGTTTTATATTTATTTTTTATTCGATCGAATCGGTAAATAACAAGCGGAACCATTATATAACATTAATAACTTAATATCGTAAATAATTAATGCTTTTTAAAAAGCATTATCCATTTACCGAAGATTTTTCTTAATTAGTAAAATTAAAAAACCTTTTAATATAGTTTTAAGCTTATATAATAAAGTATAAATTTCCTACCCAGGGTTTTAAAAAAATAAAATATAACGTATAAACTTAAAAAAATATTAAAAGGAATTACTTAAAGCTTTTCAAGCTTAAAAGTTTTTCATCCCGATTATTATAAGGTTTTTTTCTAATCCTTAATTAAAAAGCTTTATAAAAAGGTTTTTAAATAAATATATAAAAACGAAACGTATATAAAAATTTAACGAATTAACGTTAAATCGAAATATACGAAAATATACCTAAAAGTAAAACCGTACGTTTAAATATAATATATTATATATATATACGATAAAAATAATCGGCGTAAAAATAAAAAAAAAAAAAATTTTTTTTAAACTTTAAATAAATTTTTAATTTAATTTAAAATGTTTAAAAATATAACTTATTTAAATTATAAATAATATTATTTTTTCGTTATTTATTATTTCCGGTATTAAATATATAAATTAAAATAATTATATCGATTTTATAAAAATATTTCGAAAAGTTTAAATTAAATTTAAAATATAAAATTTATATTATTATTTTAAATATAAAAATAATTAAATTAAATTTAATAAATTAAAATGTTCGTTTTATACGTTTTATTATTATAATATTAATAATAATAATAATGTTTAAATTAAATTTTAAAAAAATTATTAAATTTAAAAAACTTATATTAAAGTTTAAAAAATATTAAATATAATTAATTAAATAAAAAGTTTTAAATTATAAAGTAAAAATATTTATTAAAATTTTTAAAATTATAAATTATAATTATATATATATTATAATATATTTAATATATTTAATAATTTTATTTATTTTTATTATTATTTAAAAATTAATATTAATTTTTAATTATAATCGTATATAATTATAATTAATATTAATTATCGTTTTTATTTTATAATGTTTTATATTATACGTTATTTTATTATATTATTTTAATTTAATTTTATTTTTATTTAATTATATTTATTTTTTATTTTAAATTATTTATAATGTTTTAATATTTTATTAAAATTAATTATAATAATTAAATTTTATTAAATCTTTTTTTAATATTAATTTATTAATTTATTCATTTTTAAATTTATTAAATAAATATAATATTTAGTTTTAATTAAATAATTTAAAATAAAATTAAAAATAATAATATTTTATTTTATATTATTTTTTATTTTAAATTATTAAAATTATTATTTTAAGTTATTAAATATTAATCGTTTTTTATTATACCGTTTTAAGTTTAAAAGTTTTATTATAATTTTATTTTTTTTACGTTATTATTTATAAAATTTAAGTTTAATTTTAATTATAATTTAATTAACGCGGAATTTATATTTAATAATATTAAATTAACGTTTATAAAATTTTAAAATTAAATATTATTATTTTAATAATAATATATTTTAATAATATAATTTAAGTTCGAACGCGGCTTTTTTAATTAATTAAAAACTTTATTAATAACTTTATTAATATTAAAATAAAATATAATAATATTAATCGTTTTTTAAATTAATAACTTTATTTTTTAATTTTAAAATCCTTTATAATTACCCGTATTTTAAAATCTTTAATTTTATAATGTTAAAAATTTAAATTTTATATTAATACATTTAATTTAATTAAAAATATTTAAAATCGTTATTATAAAGAATGAAACTAAATTAATGTTTAACACGGGGGTTAAATTATTAATCGGGGTTGCATGTATTAATTAAATTAAAAAAGAAAAAAAAAGGAAAAAATTTATAATATCGATGTAAGTAAGGTTTTATAATTTTTATTTCGGTAAAATTTAACGCTAACTTAAGTTAGGCTAGTTCGGCTTATCCTTTTCACCGTTTTCGTACATGTGGTTTTAACTTAAAAAATGTGTTTAGCCACTTTTTATTAAGCCACTTATAATTAAACCATGATAATCGTAAATAATTTAATTTAATATTAATATTTAATATTTTTTAAAAAATGTTATATAATAATTTCGTTATAAAATTTCTTTTATTTAATTTTATTTTTTTTATATTTTAATTATATTAAATTTAAATTAAATATAATTAAATTAAATAAGTTTTAAGATTTTTTATTATATAATTTATAAAATTACATTAAAATTAAAAGTTTAATAAAAAATTATTTACGTATAAAATTTTATAAAAAAAAATATATTTATTTATTAATATTTTATATAAATTACGTTATATTTACGTTAATAATTTAAACGTATTAATAAGTTTTTTAATTAATTAAAAACCGCGATCCCGGATTTTAATTATATTATTAAAATGCATTATTATTAAAATAATAATATTTTTAAAAAAATTATTTACGTCGTAAATTTTATAAATTAAAAGTTTATTTTAACGTTAATAATTTTAATAAATTTTACATTTTTAAAATTCGAATTAAATTTAATTTTATTAAATAATTTTATAATTTTAAAATACGATTTAAATTTAATAATATTAATAAACTTTATAAATTTATAATAAAATTAAAATTTAATCATTTTAAATAATTTCGTAATTTAATAATTTAAAACATTAATTTATAAGTAAATTTTACGATTTTAAAAATAAACCGTAATTATTTATTTTAAAAAAAAAAGTGAATTATTATTTTTATTTTTATTTTATTTTTATTTTTATTTTTATTTTTATTTTTATTTTTATTTTTATTTTTATTTTTATTTTTATTTTTATTTTTATTTTTATTTTTATTTTTATTATTATTTTCATTTTCGTTCGGGTTTTTATTTAAGTTTTTTAACGAATATTTTAATAATAATTTTAAATAAAAAAATTCGAATTAAAAATTAAATTATTTTTAAAATTTATAAATAATTTTTATAAAATACGATATATATAAAACTTTTTTAAAAAAATATAAAATTTAAATAATTTATTTATAAAATAAAAGTAATATTATTTACGTTATATAAGTTTTAATAATACGCACGTAAAGTTAAAATTTAATTATTAATAATTAATATTAACCATAATTAAAACTAATTTAATTAATTTTAACTTTAATTAAAACTAAACTTAATTAATATTAGCTTTAATTAAAACTAATTAAACGTAATTAATTAATAATTAAAAAAATATTAAAAATTAAACTTTTATTTCATTTTTATTTTAAAAATTAATTTCTTATTTATTATAAAATATTTTTAAATAAAAAAATAGTTTTAAAATTAAGAAATTAAGCTTTATTTAATAATATAATATATTTATTATTATATATTTTATATAAATTATAATATTAATTTTAAAAACTTTACTTTATACGAAATTTTCATAACGTATTATTAAATTAAAAAATTAATTATAATTACGTAACATATATTACGTAATAAAAAATTACTTTAAAAGTTTAATAATATATTTCTTATATTTATAGCTATTTTATTTAATTAATTATTAAGGATTTCCTGCAAGTTTAAAATAATAATATTTTCACTTAAAAAGTTTTTCGAAAAAATTAATATTTTCAAACTTTTTTTATAAATTAAAATAAATAAATAAAATTAATCTGTTTAAAGGTTTTACTTAATTTTACTTAAAATAATTAAATATAATTTTCTAAAGCTAATAAGTTAAAAATTTAAAAATTTAAAAATTTTCGAAAAAATAAAAAAAAAATTAATTTTTAGTATTTTTTTAATTATTAATTAATTAATTAAGCTTAATTTTCAGTTAATTACAAGCTTAATTAAAACGAATTTAATTAGTTAATTTTCTTACGTAAGTTTAATTAATTAATTAATAATTAAAAAAAATTAAAAATTATTAATATTTTTTTAACTTTATTTTTAATTAAATATATTTAAAACTTTTCGTTTATTAAATTTTATTAATTATTTTTTTTAATTTTTATATAATTTATAACATTTATAAAAAAACTAATTAAATATTTTTTTTATTATATAAATTTAATATTAATAACTTTATTATATTTTTAAAGTTTATAATTTTTAATTATATTATTAATTTTATTTATATATTTTACATTTATTAAATATTCGTTATTTATTAATTAATATTATAAAAATCTCTTTTTTAATAATTTTTTAAAATATTTATTTTTAATTAAATTTCACTTAAATAATAATTTTATTTATTATAATTTAATTATAAATAATTTAATAAAAAATAATTAAATATATTTCTTAAATTAAAATTATATATACGAAAACGGTAAAGAAAATAAACCGAATTAACTTAATTTAAATTAACGTTAAATTTTATTAAAATAAAAATTATAAAACTTTATTTATATTATTATTATAAATTCTTTTTAATTTAATTAATATATATAATTTTAATTAATAATTTAATTTTTATATTAAATATTAATTTAGTTTTATTTTTTATAATATTAATTAAGTTTATATTAATTTATTTTTAAAAAACGTTAATTATTTATTCGAAAAAAAACTTAAAATTAATTAATAAATATTTTTTACTTAATATTTTAAAAATTATAAAAAATGAAATTACGTATTATACGGTATTAAAAAAATGTTAAACTTAAAATTTAAAGTAAATTTAATTAATTAACTTTAAATTATTTTTATTAAAAAATTAATATTTATTATTAAGATTTAATTTTAATTTAATTTTAAAATTAATTAATTAATTTATATAAAATTTTTAAATATATTAATTAAAACTTATTTTTAAGTTTTTATTTTTAAATTTATTTATAATGTTTTTTTTAATATTAAACGTTATTTTATTAATAATAAAATGTATTAAAATATAAATAATGGAAATAAAATTATAAATTTTATATTTAATAATATATTTTTTTTAAAAAACGAAAATGTTTTTTAAATTAAAATGTTTTTCGATTTAAACGTAAATATTTTACGTTAAAATTATTAAAATTAAATATGTAAATTTATATTAATTATGGTTAAATAAAGTATGGATATTATTGTTTTTTTCGTTTATATAACCTTTTATTTAAAAAATTAAAAAAATGTTTTTTTTAAAATGTTAATTTATATTATTGTAAATTAATTTTAATAAATTAATAATATTAATATAATGGTATTATTTTTCGAATATTAATTATATATTTTTAATAATATTATTATGGAATAATTTTATTATAATTTATTTAATTATATTACTTATTTAATTAAATAATTTAATAAATTATAATAATAAATAAAAATATTTAATAAAATAATTTAAAAAAAAACGAAAATAATATATATAAGAAAAATTATAATTAATTATTAAAGAAATTAATTTATAAATTAATATTTAATTTTAAAAACTTTAATATTATAACGTAATTTAAAAAAAATAAAAAATTATAAATTTACGTCGAATATTTAAATAATTTAAAAAAAATAAATAAATATTAAAAAATAATTAAAAATTAAAATATAAAACGTTTAAAATTTAAACGTAAATAATAAAAAATAATGTCAAAATGTTATAAATAAATAAATAAACGTTAAGTTTTATAAATAATTTAAAAAAATAATTAAAATAAAAAAGAAAAATGAGAAGTTATAATTAAAGAAAAAAACGAGTAAATTAAGAAATTTCGATAAATAATTATAAATTTTATCGAACGTAATTTACGGGCTTTAATATTTATTTTAATAATATTTAAAAATATTATTTATTAAAACGTTAAATAATAAGATTTTTTATTTTTATAAATAATAAGTTTTTATTAAAAGAAAAAAAATTTTAATTTAAATATTAAATTATATTTTTAAAAAATAAGTTTCGTTTTAATATTAATTATTTTCATAATAAAAAGGATAAATTAAATTATATTTTAAATTAAATTAATAATATAATTATTAAAAATTTATTATATTTTATTTTTAATAAAAATAATATTTTTAATAAACTTATAATTATAAATAAAATAATTAATTATTTATATAATTAATATAAAAATTTAAATATTTATAAAAAAACATAAAATAAGTTTAAAAATTTATATATAAAAATATTTAATTTATTTATTACGTTTTAAATTAAATTTATTAAATTAATAAAATAAGTTAAATTATTTAAAAATAATTTTAAATGTAAAATATTTAATAAATCTTTTTTTATTTTAATAAAAAATTCATCGATTAATATTATAATAAAAATGTAGATTTTATAATGTTTTATAAATACGTATAACGTTATAATTATTAATAAAATAAAAAATCTTTATGTAAATAATATATAAATTAAATAAATAAAATATTTATAAATAAAATAAACGTATTAAAATTTTATAATTAAGTAATATTATTAATATTAACGTTAAATGTTAAATATTAAAATAATTATTATAATATATTTAAATTTAATATTATATTTAATAATTATAAAATTTATAAAAATTAATTTTATTATAAACGAAGTTTTTTATTATATACGGTTAATATTTTTTTTATTATAAAAAAAGTTACGTAAATTAAACGTATTTTATAAAATAAAATTATAAACGATTAACGGAAAATTAAATTAACGTAATTATTTTAAAAATTTAAAAAAAAAAACTTAAAATTAAACGTTAATAAATTTATAAAATTATTAAAAAAATAAAGTTTTAAAAAAATTAAATTTTTAGTTTAAAATAAAACTATTAATTATAAAATTAAATATATATTTAATAATTTTTAAAAATTTATTAAATAAGATTTTCGTTAAAAGTTTTTTATTTTTATTTTATAAAGTAATAAAAAATAAATTAATTATAATAATAAATATTTTAATTAATATAAAAATAAATATATATTTTTTAATAAATATTTTTTTTATAATTAAAATAATAAAATATTTAAACGAGGAAAAAATTTCCAAATTTAAATTTATAATAATAATTAAATTTAACGAAAAATATTAAAGGATTTTTTAATTAAAGGTTATAATAACTTGAGTTTTAAAATACGTTTAAGATTTAACCGTTATTTACTTTATTTTATACGAAGGTTTAATTTTTTAATACGTTTATTTATTTAAACTTTTTTATATTATTTCGTAATCGTAAAAATGTTTAATTAATTATTTTTATATTATTAATAATAAGATTTTTTTTTTAATCTTAATTTTTCTTTTCTTTTCCCGGATTTACCTTTTCGTTTTTCCCGGATTTAAACTTAAACTTAACTTTAATCCTTTAATTCTTTTTTAATAATCTTATTATAAACCTTTATAAATCTTTAATAATTTTTTAATTTCTTTTTAAACTTTTTTTATAATTAATTATTTAAATTTAAATGTAATGTTTTAATTATATAAATTATTAAATATTTTTAAATTAAATTAAAAACTTAACTTTTAACTTAATTAAATTAACTTAATTAAACTATGTAAACTTTTATATAAATAAATCGAATAATCGATCGAAAATTAATTATTTAAATTTCTTTTCTTTAATTAAATTAAACAATTATTTTAATAATTATTTTAATAAAATTTTATATAATAAATTTAGTTAAAAAAAAAAGTCGCGGGTAAATTTAAACCCATTATTAAAAAGTAATTAATACGTTATAAAATCCTGGCTTTTTTATTAAATAATTTATTTAAATAAATAAGCTTTATTTCGTCTTTACCACTTAACCTTTTTAAAAGATTTTAATTACTTTAATTATCCCGATTTTAAAACTTTTTTTTTAATTATATAAAATAATATGCCACTTTTTTTAAAATTAAAAATTTAATTTTAACTTAATTAAATTAAATTAATTAAATTAAATTAATTAAATTAAATTAATCGAATTAAATTAATTAAATTAAATTAATTATTTATAATTTTAATTTTTTATTTATTTAATCGTATTACGTAAATTTTTATATAATCCGCGCATTTTTTAATTAATCGTATTTTTTTATTAATTACTTAATTATTAATTTTATTATTTTTTAATTAACTTATTTACTTATTTATTTATTTTTTTATTTATTTTTTTACTTATTTTTAAATTAATTATTCGATTAATTATTCGATTAATTTATTAATTATTAAATTAATTAAAGAATTAATTTTATTAATTATTAATTTAAATTTTAATTTAATTTATAAATTAAATTAAAAATCGATTTATTAATTATTAAATTAATTTAAAGATTAAATTAAAGATTAATTTATTAACGTTCGAAACGATTTTTAAATTAATTTAATAATTAATTTATTAATAAATTTATTAATTATTAAATTAATTATTAAATTAACTTTTAAATTAATTAAATAATTAATTTAAAAATTAATTAATTATTTATTTAATTAACTTTTAAATTAATTTTAAGATTAATTTTTAATTAAATGCATTTTTTTTAAGTAATTATTTAATTTTCGATTTTATTAATTTTTAATTTATTTATTTATTTATTTATTAACAATTTTATTTACTTTTAAATTAATTATTCGATTAATTTAAAAATTAAATTTAAAATTAATTATTTAATTAATTATTAAATTAATTTACTTATTAATTAATTAATTATTCGATCGATCGAATAATTAATTTAATTATTAAATTAATTCGATTAATCGTTAAACTAGTTTTTAAATTAATCGAATAATTAATTAAAAAATTAATTTATTAATTAATTTATTTATTATTAAATTAATTTAAAAATTAAATTAAGGATTAAATTTAAAACTTATTTAATTTATCGTTAAATTTAATTTATTAATTAATTTATTAATTTTTAAATTAATTTTCGAATTAATTAAATAATTAATTTTATAATTAAATTAAGGATTAATTAATTAATTAATTAATTAAATATTTAATATAAAAATTAAATTAAAAATTAATTTATAAATTAATTAATTAATTATTAAATTAATCGAATTATTAATTTAATTTTTAATTTAAAAATTAAATTATTAATTATTAAATTATTATAAAAATTAATTTAATAAATCGTTAAATTTATTTTTTTAAATTAATTAAACTATTAATTTAAAATTAATTAATTATTTATTTAATTAATATAAAGATTAAATTAAAAATTAATTTATAAATTAATTTATTAATTATTATATTAATTATTAAACCGATTTTTTAATCGATTTTTAAATTAAATTAAAAATTAAATTAAAGATTAATTAATTAATTATTTAATTAACTTTTAAATTAATTTAAAACTTAAATTAAAAACTTATATAATTATTATTAATTTAATTACGTTAATTTAATAATTAATTTTTAAATTAATTTTTAAATTAATTATTAAACTAACGTAATTAAATTAATAATAATTATATAAGTTTTTTATACGATTTAATTAATTAAAAGCTTTAAATAAATAAGTTTATAATAAATAATAATTAAAAATTATATAATTATAAACGTTTTATTATAAAATTCATTTAAAAAAAAATTCCTATTTTAATAATTTACTAAGCTTAATTAAGAATTTTTCTTTATTTTTCCCGAAATAATAACTTTTTTAAAACTTAAATAAAAAATTTAAATTTTTTTTAATTATATTAATTAAATATAAAAACTTAATAATAATTAAAAATTATATAAAACGTATAAAAGTTTTTAATAACAAAATAATAAAAAATAAAATCAATATAAAACCGAATTATAAAATAAAACTTAAAAAAATATAATAAATAATTTAAAATAATTTAAAACTAACATTAAAAAATAAAAATAATAATTAAAATAATAATTTAATATTAAAATTAAACATAAAATCCGATAAAATAAAAAAAATAATAACAAAATAATAACAAAAATAAAAAATAAAATAATAATAAAAATAAATAATAAAATAATAATAAATTATATAATTATAAATAAAATTAAAATAAAAAAATAATAAAAAAAAATATTTATAATAATAAAACGATTATTAAAATTTAATTTATTAAAATATAAATAAACGTAAATTATATATATTTAAAAAACTTTTTAAAATTTATAAATATGGATAATTTATTTATTAAAAAATGAAAAGAAAAAGTATTTAATAAATTTTAAAATATTTAAAAAGAAAAAAAAAAAAAAAAGAAAGAAATTTTTTAAATTTTAAATATTTAAATAAATTCTTTTAATTTTCGAATATTATTAAATAATAACTTTTTTCTTATAAGAAGTTTTAAATAAATAATAATAAAATTAAAAAGTTAAATATAAATGAAATTTTCTTTTAATATATATAAATAAAAAAAAATAATTAAATTTATATATAATTATAAATTAAAAATAAAAATAATAAACAATTAAATACGATAAAAATGTATATAATTACGTTTAATAATTTTAATTAATTATTTTAATATATTATAAAATAATAAAATGCGATAATTAAGGTTAAAAAAATTATTAGTTTTTAGTTTTTTTTAATTATTAATTAATTAATTAAAATTACGTAAGAAAATTAATTAATTAAATTAGTTTTAATTAAGCTTAATATTAATTAAACTTAATTTTAATTAAGAAAGTAATTAATTAATAACTAAAAAAATACTAAAAATTAAACATTTTTTTTATTTTTTTTTAAAAAATTTTTAAAATAAAGAAATAAAATATATAAAAATTAAAAAAAAATATATTTAATAATATTAATATTAAATACTTTTAAAATATACTTACATAAAAATTTTATTTATTTATTTTTATTTATTATATTAAAAATAAACGTAAATAAATATTAAAAATTATTTTATAAATTATAATTATTAATATTTAAAATATTATAATATATTATATTAATAATTTTATTTTAATTTTTAAATAATAAAGAGAAACCCTGGCCGCGCAGTATGGGTACATTGGCTGATCCGCGCAGTAACGCTAAAATCCGCGCTAACGCATTCGAAAGGTACCCAGAACGCCCAGATTCCCTTCAATCCACTTTGATCAATTATTTCTCCATCAAAAAGCGATCAAATTTCTTATAATTACAATCATCCAAAAGCGCTCAATTGGCTTCATCTCTCGTCTCAATTGCAGGTGTTAATGATTCAGAATGGAGGAGCTATTCAAGGTTGAAAAGATTCGGGCAGAGGGATAGAATTCTAAGACTTCCGGTCGTAGTCTTGTAGCGGCTACAGGTTCAAACTGACTTTCTGTGACGTCACCGCGGTTTGATGGCATGCAACTTCGATTGCAACTAAAGGAGATTGAGAGCTTTTAATTAATTGTAATTATAAAGCTTTTGATCGCATATTGAGGGAGAAACAATTGATTGAAACTGGTGGGAGACTTAGGTGTTCCAAAAAGGTACATTGCGGCAAAAGATACATCTTTTCACATACTAGTTTGTATTGCGGTCGAAGTACCCCCAAGCTATACCTCTTTCGAATTAGCTCTACTGCGCGCATTTGACGATGTACCCATACTGCGCGGCCAGGGTTTCTCATAATAAATACTTTTAATTATTTTAATATAATATATTATATTTTTAAATAAAAAATTAAATTAAAATATTTTAAAAATAATTTTAAAAAAAATAAAAAATCTTTTAAATTTAAAACGTATTTAAATTTTATTATTTTAATTATTTTATATATTATTACTTTTTATTTAATATTATATTAAATACGAATTTAATATTTTATTTAAGTTATATTATTATTTTTATTAAATATAAAAGGTTAATTTTTATAATTTATTTATTTAATAAATAAAAAAAGTTTTATTTTATATTTAATTTTCTTTTTTTTCGTTATTTTTTCCGTAATTTTACTATAATTTATTTAAATTAAAAATTCCTTAACTTTTTAATAACGTAATCCATTTTATAGTTTTAAGTAATAATCGATTACGATTTTTCGTAATAATATTACTTGAAATAAAAAAAACTCGTTTAATCGAAGTTAAAGTAATTAAAATTTATAAATATTACTTTATTAATAACGATAAAATTAAAAAACAAGTTTTATTTATTTTTTAATAATTTAAAACATCGATTTATTAAAATTTATATTAATAAATATTAAATATAATATTAAATATAATATTAAAATATAAAAAAAAAGAAAACTTACGTTTTTAAAGTAAATTCTTTTTAATAAATATATTAATATTTTATTATTTAAATTTGAATTATTACTTAAATAAATATTATCGTTAAAATTATTTTCGTTATTATTATTTTCGTTTAATTCGTTAAAAAATAAATTTAAATCGTTATTTTTAATAAAATATTCGTTTCGAATTTTATTTAAAATTATTAATTTATATAATTATATATTTAATATAAAATAAAAAAATAAATACTTATAAATTAAAATGTTATATAAATATATTTAAAAAAATTTATTTAATATTAAAATAATAATATAATAATCCTTTTTTTTAGAAATGATTAACTTTATAAATAAGATTTAAAATAATATTAAATAAGTAATATTTATAATTTTTTAAATTCGAAAAAGTTAATTTTCGAGGAAAATATCGATTTAATTTTAAAAAGCCTTGTTTTATAACGTTAATAAAGCTTTATATTATAAGTTTTTATAAAATATATTAATAAAATAAATAAATAAATAAATAAATAAATAAATATTACTTATTATATTAAGTTGTTTTTTCATTTCTTTTTAATAAAATTAAATTAAAGTTAATAATTTATTTTAAATTTAATAAATATATAAAAAAGTTTTTAAAATAATAACGTAAATTTAACCTTATAAATAAATAAAAGGTTTTACGAATATTTTTAATATTTTTTTTAATTCTTATAAAAAATATTAATTTAAAAAATTAAAAAATATATTTTTAAATTTTTTATAATTTATATTACGATTTACGTAAATTAAAAGTTTTTTAAATTTAAGAACGTTTAAAATTATTCGATACGTTAAATTTTAACGAACCGTTAAATTTAAAATTAAATATTAATATATTTTAATAATATTTAAAAATAAAAACTAAAAAAAAAAGAAATTATAAAAAAAATAAAAATTATTAAAGAAAATTAATATATTAATTGGAATTATTTTCTTTTTAAAATTTAAAAATAAATTACCGTCGTTTTTCGATTTATTTATTTCGTTAATAAAATTTTTACGTATATCGATTATATATTTCGTTAAAACGGAAATTTTTCGAACTTAATTTAATAAATTTAAAATATATTTAATATTAATATAATATATTTAAATTTAAAGAATTTATTTAGTTTTATAATTTTTATTTTTAAATTTATTATTTTCGTTTAAATTAAGAGCGTATTCGTTTATATATAATAATATGAAATTGTTTATTTTATTATTTTTAATAAAATTTTTTAAAATATTTTAAATAACGATATTTATAATATGTGAAACGTATCGAATATTATTAGAAAAATTATTCGAAAATTTGAAAAAGTAATGATTTTTAAACGTAGTTAAAAATGTATCGTTATTTCGAACGTTATCCTTAATAATATTAAATAATATTAATAATAATTATATTTATAAATTATAATATAATATTTAAAATATATTAAATTTATTTGAAAATATTTTTTAAAAATAAACTTTCGTAATTTTAAAGAATTTTTTAAAATTTATCGAATAAATAAATATTAATATGGTTTATTATTAAATTTTAAAATCCGATTAATTTATAATTTAAATTAAATTCGAAATCGATAAATATAATAATAATACCCATAAAATAAATATTCGAAATTAATTATTAAACGTTAAAAATAATAAAAAACTTTTTATTTATTTTTAAATTTAATATTAAATTTGAATTAAATATATTTAAAAACGTTTTAAAATTCGATTTTAATAAAAAACGAATTTTTAATCGATTAATCGAAAGAAGAAACTTATAATTTTTAAAAAAGAAATTAATATATATATAAATATTTAAAAAATATTATTTAAAAAAAACAAAATATTAACTTATTATAATAATTTAATAGATTTTAAAATAATTTTAAATTTATAACGTTAAACGAAATATTATTATGAATAAGAAAATTTAAAATTTTATTATATGTACCATTTTTCGTAAAAATTTCGTTTTTATTAATAATTATATTAGTTCGAACCTTTTTTCGATTTTATAAAACCGTTAAAATATTCGTTGAATTTATATTTGTTTTTAAAATTAATTAATAAATTATAATAAATAAATAAGTAAATAAATAAATAAATAAAAACTTACTTTTTTCTTTTATATTTTTTGTTTTTTCGTTATATGTTATATTTAAATGTTATGTTTAATAATAACGGGTATAATTCGAACTTTAAAATCCTTTAACGAATGGTTTATTTTAAAACCGCACTTATAATATATTAATATTATATTAATAAGAAAATAAAAAAATAATAAAATAAGAAAATAAAAAAATAATAAAATAAGAAAATAAAAAAATAAGAAAATAAGAAAATAAGAAAATAATAAAATAAGAAAATAAGAAAATAAAAAAATAAAAAACATATATAATATATTGAATAATCATTCTTTAAGGTTAAAAAAGGTCGATAAGTAATAAAATTCGAGTAAATAAATTATTTTTAAAAATATAAATCGTTGAATTTAAATTATCGATCTTAAAATTAGGTTGATTTTTTTTTTCGATTAATAAAAAATTATTTATTAATTCCAAATCTGAAATATTTAAATTTTTAAACTAAATATTAGAAAAAGGTGTTTAAAAAGACAACATGTTGATAAAATGATTTAATAATGAATAATTTAATAAAAAAAATATAATATATTTTTAATTTTTAAATTTTTAATAAAATTAATTTTTTATTTATATAAAAAATAAAAAGTAAAGTATTTTAAATAATAAAACGATAAACGTTCGAATAATAAAATTATAAAACGATAAATATATGTTTAAAAATTATAAAACAATAAACGTATGTTTAAAAATTATAAAACGATAAACGTTAAAATAATAAAATTATAAAACGATAAACATATGTTTAAAAATTATAAAATAATAAACGTTCAAAAAGTAAAATTATAAAATAATAAACATATAATTAAAAAATATAAAATAACAAGGTTGAAAAAAAAACTATTAGTTTTTAGTTTTTTTTAGTTATTAACTAATTAATTAAAATTACGTAAGAAAACTAACTAATTAAATTAGTTTTAGTCAGGCTTGTAATTAACTAAAAACTAAGCTTAATTAGTTAATTAATAATTAAAAAAATACTAAAAACTAAATTTTTTATTTTTTATTTTTTCGAAAATTTCTAAATCTTTTAATATTTAACTTATTAATGTAAAAAATTATATTTAATTATTTCAAGTAAAAACTAAGTAAAAACTTGAAATAGATCAATTTTATATATTTATTTCGATTTATAAAAAAGTTTGAAAATCTTGACTTTTTCGAAAAAACTTAAAAATATTTCATTTTCCAAAAACTTTCCAAGTGAAAATATCGTTACCCTGAACTTGCAATAAATCCTTAATAACTAATTTAATAAAATAGCTACATATATATAAAATATATTACTAAACTCTTGAAAGGATTCTCTATTACGTAATATATATTACATAATCATAGCTAATTCCCTGATTTAGTAATACGTCATTGAAATCTCGTACAGGGTAAAATTCTTAGAATCGATATTATAATTTACATAAAATATATAATAATATATACCTTAAACTATTAAATAGAGCTTGATTTCTTGATTCTAAAACTATTTTATTTATTTAAAAATATTTAATAATAGGTGAGAAATTAATTTTTAAAATAAAAATGGGGCAAAAGTTTAGTTTTTAGTTTTTTCTTAGTTACTAATTAACTAAGCTTAGTTAGTTTTAGTCAAAGCCAGTACTAACTAAGCTTAGTTTTAGTCAAGGCTAAGATTAATTAAATTAGTTTTAATTATGGTTAATATTAATTATTAATAATTAAATTTCAACTTTATAAAATAATAAATGTATAAAAATAAAATAATTAACGTACGATTTAATAAAATATTTAATACATTATTTATTTTAAAAAAACATTCGATATATTAAAGTTTTAATATTATAGGATTATTTTATTATTATTATAATATATCGTATGTTTTTAATTTTATTAAATTTTTATATATATTACGATATTTCTTTTTTTTATTTTTAAAAATTAAAATAATATATTATTTATATTAACTTTTATATATTTATTTAACCGTTTTTAATACGTAATTTGTATCTTTTTTTAAAATGTTTACTTTTAATGAAATTCATTAAGTTATGCTTCGAAAAATCGAAGTTAATTACGAATTATATACACTTTAGTTTTAGTTTTAAAATAATCGTGATACGCGGCAAGTAAGTTTTATTTATTTCGTTTTATATATTTATTTCGTTTTGTTTTATATATTTATTTTATTTCGTTTCGTTTTATTTTTTTACTTCGTTTCGTTTTATATATTTATTTTGTTTTATTTTATTTATTTATTTATTTCGTTTTATTTTATATATTTCGTTTTATTTTTATTATAAAACCTGTTTAAATTAATTTATATTAATTTTAATTGGAAAAAACCGGTAATATTTATATAATTTATAATTACCACACTTAATTATAAACTTTCGATTTTACGATTAAAAATTCATTATTATCGTTATATATTTTAATTAATTATCTCGATTTAACCAATATAAATAAATTAATATTATAAATGATTTTAAATTTATTTTATTAATATATTAATAATATTATAAATATTATAATTAGGAAAAATACGGTTTATAACGGTTATTATTATATAAATTCGATTTTTTCGGGTCGAATTTTAATTATTTTATAATGAATTTTACCCCCCTTTAACATGTAAGTTTTTAATTATATTTAATTATATTTATAAATATTTATTAATTTATATTTAATAATTTAAGTAACGATTAAAAAGTGGATTTTAAATTTTAAAGAGTTAATAAAAATATATTATTATTAAAAAATTTATAAAAAAAACATAAAAATGTAAATATTTCGTATTTTATATAAATTAATTTTTAATTTTATTAATAAGTTATAAAATATAATATATTATATTATAATATAATAAATGATAATATTTTTATTAATATAATTTTCATTTTTTAAAATATTTAAATTATTATAAAATAACGTAAAAACCATTTTTATAAAATTTACGAATAAATTATTTATTAATATTAAAATATTAAATAATTAATTTAATTTAAATAATAAAATAATGTTTTATAAATATTAAAATATTATAAATAAATTTATAATATTAAATATTATTACTTATAATATATAAATAATATTCGAAAAAAAAGCCGTTATTTAAGAAATATTTTTTTAAAACATTTTAAAACATTACAAAATAAAATCATTTTTAAAATATATATTTTAATTAAAATAAAATATATCATAATATTATAATTATATTATTATTATTATATTAATTTAATTATATTAAATATAATTTAAATTATTAAATATATATTATATTTAAAAAATAAATAATTTTTTTTAAAAAAAATAAAAATTATTATTAATTTTTAATATTTTTTTAATTATTAATTAATTAAGCTTAATTAATTTTAATTAAGGTTAATATTAATTAAGCTTAATTTTAATTAAAGTTAATATTAATTAAGCTTAATTTTAATTAAAGTTAAAATTCATTAAATTAAGTTTAATTATAATTAATATTAATTATTAATAATTAAATTTCAACTTTAACGGTGATTAATTCGTAACTTTTTAAAGTTAAAAAAAAAACGAAAAAACCGAAATAAAAAAACGAAAAATATAAAATATATATATATAAATATATATACGAAAAAAGAAATTTATTCGTTATTTTAAAACGGAATAAATAAAAGTTTATATTAAAGTAAATTAAATAAAAACCGGTTAAAACGTAAAACCGTAAAAAAATAATATTAATAAAAAAAATAATATTAATATTAATATTATATATATAAATATAATTAAAAAAAAAATGAAATAATAATTTAAAATAATATTATAAAGTTAATATTAATTAAAAACGAAGTAAAAAAAAAGTTATTACTTTTATACGAACGGTAAAAAAAATATTATATTATTATAAAAATAATAAATAAAAATAAAATTATTAATTAATAAATTTAAATTTAATAATTAATAATATTAATTAAGGAAAATAAAAAATTTTTTTTCTTTAAATTATGAAATATATATACACGTTAAATTATTACATGTTAAGTTTTTTTAAATTAAAAAGCTTAAAACTTTTTTATAACGAAAATATATTTTATAAAATTAAAAAAAAAACATTTTAATAAACGAAATTTATTAATACGATTAATATTTTATTTATTATAAAAAAATTATATAAATTAAATGTATTTTATAAAATAAAATTATAAACGATTAACGAAAAATTAAATTAATATAATTATTTTAAAAGTTTTAAAAAAATAAAACTTAAAATTAAACGTTAATAAATTTACGAAATTATTAAAAAAAATAAAACTTCGAAAAAATTAAACTTTTAATTTAAAATAAAAATATTAAATATAAAATTAAATACGTATTTAACGATTTTTAAAAACTTATTAAATAAAATTTTCGATAAAAGTTTTTTATTTTTATTTTATAAAATAATAAAAAATAAATTAATTATAATAATAAATATTTTAATTAATACGAGAATAAATATATATTTTTTAATAAAATTCTTTTTATAATTAAAATAATAAAATATTTAAACGCGGAAAAAATTTCCAAATTTAAGTTTATAATAATAATTAAATTTAACGAAAAATATATATAATTTATAAACGTTATAATCCGCGTATATTTTCGCATATAAAAAAAAATAAAAAACGTTATATTATTAATAATTAATATAAAATACGATTTAATTATTAATAAAAGTTTTTCGAATATTATAATTTATTAATAAATTATAAAAAAAAGAAATTTAATTTTTTATAAAATTAAAAATTTATTACATAAAATAATAAAATTTTAATAAACGAAATAAAAAACTTATTTTAATATTTAAATTATTAAAAAAACGTATCTCGAAAAATAAAACTTATAAAAAAAAAATAAATAAAAAAAATTAATCGAAAAGTTTTTTAATAAAAAAATCCACTTATTTTTAAACTTAAAAATTTTTAATTTTTTTTAAAAAATAAAAATATTATATTTTTAATTTATTTAAATTTATTCGAACTTTTTTATATAATATATAAAGAAAATATTAAAAATTAAATACGGGATAAAATAAAAAAACTTAAAAAAATATATAAATAAAAACGAAAAATATATTAAAATAATTTACCCGTTAAAAATAATAAACCGAAAATTTTAACGTTAATTTTTCGATTTTTACGTTAAAATATATACCGTAATAATAATTAAAAAATAAAAATACGTAAAATATATATTACGTTAAATAAAAATAAATATAAAAAATTAACGTTAATCGATCGTATTTTTCGAAAAATATTAAAACTAAATAATAAAAAAAAAATCGATAATTAAAATTTATATATTTTAAAAAAAAATTATATAAATTAATATTAATATTATTAATTAAATATTAAACTTTTAAACGTAATAAAATTTTATCGAATATTATTAAATAAAAATAATTTAAAATGTAAATAAATAAATTTTAACGTTTTTAATAAAATAATTATCGAAAAATACGCCGAAAATTAATTATTAAATAATAATAAAAAATTATAATAATTAATATTAAAAATAATTTTTAAAAATTTTTATAAATATTTAAATATTTTTAATAAAATAATATTAAATAAATTATTTTTTTATCGTTTAAAAATAAATTATTATATAAAATTAATTTTAAATTTAAATTATTTAAAATATAATTTATTATATAAAATATTATTAAAAAAAATTAAAACGTATAAAAAATATATTATAAAAAATTTATAAAAAAAATTTATAAAATTATTATTAATTTTATAAACGGTTTCGATTTTATTTTTATAAAAAATAAATAAAAAATTATAATTTTATATAAATTATCGAAAATTAAAATTTTTAATTATAAAAAATTACTATTTTTTTATATTAAAAAAACGTTAATAAAAATAATTTAAAAAAAATGTTTTTTAAAATTAATATAAAATAAACGTTTTATAAAATTTAATTAATAAAAAACGTTAAAAATTTTATTACGTTTAAAATAAAATACGAATTATATTATTATAAAATGATTTTTTTTAAACTTATTAATAAATTATTTATTTTTTAACGTTATATAAATTATATATTTCGAAAATATATAAACGAATTTTATATAACGTATTTTAATAATATTTTAATTTTTTTTAAAAATATAAAAAATATAAAAAATATATAATTAAAATTTTATATAAATTTTAAAAAATTAAATTATAAATTAACGTTATAAAATATTAATTTTCGCGCATTTTTCGTATAATACGAAAATAAAAATCGAAATAAACGTTTTTAATAATATAATTATAAAAATTTTATTAAAATAAAATTTATGTCATGGCTCAGCCATGAGTGGCTTGACAAGAAGTGGCTGAACACACTTCTTAAGCTAGGACCACATGTACGAAGGCGGTGAGGAGGATAAGCCGAACTAGCCTAACTTAGGTTAACGCTAGATTCTGCCGATGCAAGGGTCATAAAACCCCACTTGCATCGCTACTATAGATCTTTTCTTTTTCTTTTCTTCCTTAGCTTAATTAATACATGCAACCCCGATTAATAGTTTAACCCCCGTGTTAAACATTAATTTGGTTTCATCCTTTGTAATAATTTATTTAAAAAACTTTAACATTTTATAACGTTTTATTTAAAATTTTTATAAAAAACGAAATTAAATTATAAAATTTATAATAAAAAAATATTAATAATTATTAAAACATTATTATATTAATAATTAAAATTAATAAATTTATAATATATTTAATTATTTTTTATCGTAATAAATTATAAAATTTTAAAATATTTTATTATAAAAAAATTTTAAACTTATAATAAATAAATTAAATAAATTTAATTTTTTAATATAATTTTTTTATTATATATCGTTTTAAAATTAATAATATAATATTAAATATATTATTAAAATTATAAAAAAAAAATCCGCATTTAAAAATAAAAACGAAATAAATAATATATAATAATATTATTTAAATTAACGATAATAAATAATAATTTAATTAAACTTTTTATAAATAAAAATTATTTTAATTATATAAAATTATTTATTTTAAATAAATACGATATATTCGAATTTTTCGAAGTAACGTTTATAAATTATATTTTAAAAATAAACGGCGAATTAAATAAATTATAAAATTATTAAAAAAAAGTTAAATTATTCGAAAAAAACACTTAAAAATATTTAATAATTTAATAATATAAAAAAAACGATTTATTATTTTAAATTAAAATAATTTCCGTATTTAAATTATTAAAAAAATATATAACCGTTTAAAAACTATATATTTAAAAAAAAAAAATCTCGCCGTTTTATTACCGATAAATATTAATAACCGGGTTTTTATATTTAAATAAATACATTTATCGTAAATTATTTTTATCGTTTAATTAAAATATTAAAAAATAAAATATCGAAATTATTATTTTTTTTATTAATTTTAAAAATAAAATAAAAACATTTCGTAATAAATTTTAAATCGTTAAATATAATTAAAGTTAAAAATAATAATATTTTTATTATTATATATTATTTAACGAAAATATTATAATACGTTTTTTATAAATAAAAATTAAATTTTAAATTAAATAATAAAGTTTTTATTATCGTAAAATTAAAAACGAAAATTAATTAATTTAATAATAAATTTAATTTTTAATAATATCGTTATTATACGAAATTATTACGAAATATTCGAAACGTTTTAATATATATAAATTTAAATTTTTTTATAAATAAAACGATTAACGTTAATTTAACGTTAATTATTTACAAAAAAATCTTAATAATTTTTTATTAAAATAAAAATTAATAAACTCGTTAAAAAAATAATAATAAATTTTAAATTAAAAAAAAATAAAATAAAAAATAAGAAAAAATTTCGTATTATAAATTTATTACGATAAATTAAAATATTAAATTAAATAAATAAATTAAAATTTAAATTTAATTTAATATTTAATATTAAACTTTAAAAACGTAATTTATAAATTAATAAAATTTTATTAAATAAATATTAATTTTATAAATTTTTTAATTTAATTTATTAATTAAAAAATTTTTTTTAAATTAAAATTTTTTTTAAAAAATTATTTAAACGATAATTTTTCGATATATTTAATAAAATTAAAATAAAAACACCGAAATAAATAAAATTTATTAATAAAAATTCGAAAATTTAAATTAAATTTTTTCGAACGTAAAAATTATTATAATTTAATTATAAATAATTTAATAAAAAATAATTAAATATATTTTTTAAATTAAAATTATATATACGAAAATAATAAAAAAAATAAAATAAATTAATTTAATTTAAATTAATATTAAATTTTATTAAAATAAAAATTATAAAATTTCATTTATATTATTATTATAAATTTTTTTTAACTTAATTAATATATATAATTTTAATTAATAATTTAATTTCCGTATTAAATATTAATTTAATTTTATTTTTTATAATAATTATTTTAAATTTAAAATATTAATATAAATTTTTTTTAAAAAATAATAATTTTTTTAAAAAATTTAATATATTTTATTATTAATTTTTTTAAAGTTTATTTTTTTATTATAATAAATAATTAATTTTAATATGAAAAGCCGAAAACGCTTACATGCATAACAGTTAATGGCTATAAACTTTATGTAAAAAAAGGAAAAAATCTAAAAAACAAGAGTTACACGGTCGGAAAAGACGTCATTGCCTAAGTCTCGAAGCGTTCTTAGTGTTCGGCCTCAATGTTAATCCAGGCTCCATCCCATAACGCGTTTCTATTGATTTGATTGTTCCCCCCTCATTACAAACCGAGTTCATGCTATGGCAAGCCTCGCGCAAAGCTCACATTATCACAGGTGTCATCAGAATTATGCAGCGAGGCCGCCGTCGACCATCAAGATCT
Organism: Annulohypoxylon maeteangense; assembly: GCF_022496945.1. Lineage (NCBI taxonomy): Eukaryota > Fungi > Ascomycota > Sordariomycetes > Xylariales > Hypoxylaceae > Annulohypoxylon > Annulohypoxylon maeteangense. Next base: position 2,151,316 of record NW_025953251.1, on the reverse strand, counting down.
GGCCGGTGATGTAGGATGCCTTCGACGAAGCCAGGAATGCGACTGCCTCGGCTATTTCGGCAGCCTCGCCCCAGCGCTTCAGCGGTGTCCCCTCGGTGGCGGCCTCCAACAGCGCTCGCGTCGGCGTTTCCATCATTGGCAATACCATACCGGCGTTGATAACGCCGGGTCCCACGGCATTGGCGCGGATTCCGTTAACAGCCTCCTCAGTGGCGAGCTGGCGCACCATCATTGCCACGGCGGCCTTTGGCGTGGCCGAGAGCGCATCACACGGCACGGTGCGGCTCACTGCGCTGGTGACCAGGGCCACGAACGAGCCGCCCTTGCCCTCACGCAGTACCGGCACGCCGACTTGGGCGATGTTGTAGAAGCCGTAGATGTCGGTCTCGATGACGCCGCGGAAGGATTCCTCTTTGAATGCCGCCAGCGGACCCGTGTCAAACACGAGGCCTCCGGCGGATACTACCGTGTGCACCCGCTTGTACGTTTCCACGGCGTGCTTGAAGACAGCCTCGACAGCCTTGCGATCGGTGACATCGCAGGCAACCGCGCTCGCCTGGCGCCCGAGCTTGCGCAGCTCCTCTACCAGGGACTCTGCCTCGGCGGGGCGCGACCGGTAGGTGACGACAATGTTGGAACCGCGCTCCGCCATTAGGCCGGCGCTTGCGCGGCCGAGGCCGCCCGAGCCGCCGAAGACCACGGCGCAGCCTTCGGAAAATTCAGGTGTGGTGACGCCAAAAGCCATTGTTGTTTCTCCTCGCTGTTTTTAATTTTTTTATCTTTTAGTCGCGCGGCGGTGGATTGCTACGCAGATTGGGTGATTGTTGATCGGTGTAAGTATTGGTTTGAAGAACGAAATGCTCTTCGTATTCTCCTATATATGTAAATAAAACGGTGTGGACCTACGCAGCTGACGATGACTCCGGTCCCGTAAAATCATCCTAAACCGATAGCTATGCTTACATAGTAGTATATCTGCCACGTGGCAAGCGACCCGAGGCGCATACAAAACTATTCCTCTTAAAAAGGGGAGGGTAATTATTTACTCTGTAGCTACCCCGAAGCCCGGTTAATAACCCGTGCCAGGATTCAAGCTACATAGTACAATAACCTCTTCAGGTGGCAGTTTTCTTCAGCCAAGGATTAGGTGGGATGGTACATCGAAGCATTGACAACAGCATACGAGCTCTCATAAAAGTTCGATTCTAATTGGTCACGAGCACCCACTTGTTATGTGAAATTTTTATTTGTGGTCTCTATCCCTGGCTGAAGAAAACTGCCACTTGAAGAGATATGTAGAATATCCATTCTTCGACCCACACATCAATAATCATTCGATATGATATGATACCAATACGGACTGAGTATCAGACGAAGTTAACCTGGGTCTGCTGCGCCGTTGCTAGATGGCACGGACCCGTCAGGACGGGGAAATGATAGTCGTCGTACTGGGGGTCCTTCATGCCGGGAGCGTCCGTGGTAGGGGCGGTGGCTATCCTAGCTTTCAAGGGCTGAGCGGCGCAGCGGCGGTCAGAGTGTAGTTTCGATGCAAACAGCAAGAAAGAGAGCGAGGGCAGCTCTGGGAGGTTAATATAATAATAGTGCCCGACTAAGAGTGCCTGCATGAACAGGATAGGAGGACGTGGTATACCTTGACCAGTTATCCTGGGCGTGAAGACGAGGAGATCATCGACGGGAAATTCGTAACCCTTGCAAAGAAAGTAGTCCCTCAGCATAAACCAACCCTCAAGCAAGAGAAACGAGAGAGGAGGTTCTTGACCGAGGTAATAAATATTACCTAATATTCGTGATACGCTCAATAGGTATATCCCCGCCAGTAGTACTGGTATTGGTGATTAATAAGGTTGGTATTTGATTTACTTGCCGCAAATCTCATGTCGACCTGGTGGGTGTATCCAAAATATAAAATGCTTATAAGAATAAAATTCCCCTTATAACGACTAAAGCTTATTAAATGGATGCTGTCTCTCTCCGGATATAAAAAGCCTGATTTACCCATCAGACCCCTTTACGCACTGAAACTGTTGGTTATTGTACCCCTACTAGCGGGAGTCTCGTTACCAAAGTATGGAAATTACCATGTATTTCCAGGATAGTTTATGGACTTCTACTGATCTTTGTGCTCGTTGTCGTTCCTAATTACTTGCGCGCTCGATACTAGTTAAAAAGAGGACCTATAGCACGATATTTAATGGAACAGGCATAAATTCCTCTTATAACGACTGTAACCCGTTAGATGCTATCACACTGGATCTAGAAAGCCCAATTCACTTACTAGTCAGTTGCCACTAGGGGTGACTGTTTTTTCGACTATCGACCGAAGCCCGCACCTCTATCAGAGAGTTCCGAGCAGGCAGCGTCCGCCATGGCGTACGTGTTCCCAATTGAGCGTCCTAGCCAGAAGATTCTCATCGGAAGCGCAGTGGTTTTCTCATTGATACCGGTGATTGCCGTTATTCTGCGCATGGTTGCGCGGTCGAGAATCAAGAATCACACTCTTGATCTGAGCGATTGGCTTATCATCTTAGCATGTGTAAGTTTCCTATTCGCTCGAGTATACCTGCGTCTCTATAGGAAGTCTCTAATGAAATGCAATCCTTCAGATCGTCGCAGTGGCATATCAAGCACTTGCAGTCACCTGCGCTGTGGTTGGGGGGATGGGATACCACACGACTGAGGTCTTGGCGATGGGAGGAGAGGATGCGGTAACCCTTCTTCTGAAGCTTGTAACCGCCATCATCATCTTCTGGGCCGTCAGTCTTGGGTTGACGAAACTCTCTATCCTTGCGCTATACACCAAGATTTTCTGCGTCCGGAGTTTCGTCCTTGCCGCTCAAGCCTGTGCTGTATTCGTCATGCTCTGTGCCATGGTCTTGTTGATTGGTGCCTTCACCATCTGTACGCCGGTTTCGTACAACTGGGACAGATTCTCGACTCCGGGAAGCTGTGGCAACATCAGGATGTTATGGTCCGTAACCGGAGGGCTCAATATCTTCAGTGACTTAGTCATTATATTCCTCCCCATGCCACATATTTGGAGCCTATCGCTACAGCTGTACAAAAAGATTGGATTAATAGTGACCTTTGGGATCGGGCTTGCGTAAGTGGCCGACTCCTGATTTCCGTCTTCTGACTGCGCCAGCTAACGTATGGAGATACAGAGTCTGCATTGTGAGTGCCGTCCGACTCGCCGAGATTACCAAAATCAACATGGACGACTTCCCATTTTCCGGCGGTATCGCACTCGCGTTTAGTGCACTGGAACCCTGTCTGCTGGTAACTGCAGCATGTATCCCGCTTCTCCGCCCATTGGTATCTCGAAAAAACTCATCAGCCGCGCCCAGTAGCTTCGCCGACGGCACTATTACTATTGGTGGTACCGGAGCTCACCCGGCTCCTCGAAAGGGTGGCTTCTCAGAACTCCAAGACGACGACAACTCAACGAGACAACTACACATGGAACAATCGAAATTTGGTGGAGGGTCAAGTGCTGAGGCAGATGGTAGTTCCTTCGGTTCCTCCCACGGCACAGATAACCACTATACCAACTTAGAGTTGAAAGCTATCACGGTTAAGAGGGAGTGGAAGGTTATTGAAGAATCCGTTTAAATAGTTCGGAGTATTGTTTTACTAGCCTGAATTATATCCTGAGTTTACAAAGGAATACTATATTAAAAATTGTACCTTGTATTTTTTTTTTAAAAAAAAAAACCTTATCGAGACTAGCTTATTTAGGTAATTCTAATAGCCTCGGTCGAGAATTATGTATTCAAAGTGAAGGCTATTTTGGCCGTTGATTGGGTATGGTTAACTTTTTTAATTAATAAAATTCAATTATCCCTTGCTTTTTAACCTATTTCAAGGTAGTTCAGCTCTCGGAGCTTTTCAATTGGCTCAAAAAGCGCTTCGGTCACTTAAAAGGTCGCTAAATTCATCTACCGCCCTTCTAGCTTCAACTTTCAAAGCTATTCGTTGGATGCCTCCACTAGCCTAGCGGGTCCCGCTCAGGACTGATTAAGTAATCTCTCTAAGTGCTTTGCCAGGTCTTGTACATCCCTAGGTTCGAACCCTCGACTTTGTAATTGCTTCAAATTTTTCAGTCGTTTTTCTCTTCCTCTAGACGCATTACTCCGCGACTGGCAGCTTCAATAAAAATAAAGATTTTCTAATTATATATAAACAAAAAAAAGAATCTCTTCTCATATAATTACCCCCGTCAAACCCGGATAATGACCCCCCCTAAAACTCGGGCAAGCTTAAGAACCTCTCCCCATACAATTACCCTCGTTTAACTCGGATATTATCTAGAAACGCTTCGGCTGCTCGGTTATACCAATGGCTAAATTCATGGATATGTTATTTAGTAAACATCTCACCGTGTCCCAGCACGAGGGACGCGGGCATCGAACCTGTTGTTATACAGACTTTCTCAGGACTTAAGGTGTTGATCATCAGATAATTCGGATAATCTAAAAGATGGTCGCTCTCGTTACCTTAGGAGCGCTCTTCGCCAGTGTAGGGCAGACCTACGCGCAAACAGGGGTAACGGTGAAGGTTGCCTCTCTACTGCAACAGATAGACGGCTTTGGCGTTTCTCAAGCATTTGGCCGCGCCGCTGAATTTAGGGACTTGCTCTCAGGGGATCCTCAGCAGCAGGGCCTTGACTACTTATTCAACACCACCATAGGCGCCGGATTTACGATCATTCGCAACCGTATTGGTTCGGGTACAACTGATGATGACAGTATCCTTCCAAAGAGTCCGGGCGGCCCTAGCGCGGCTGCAAATTATAGCTTCAATGACGATGACCGTGGCCAGGTCTGGTTTAGCCAGCAGGCAATGAAGTACGGCGTGAAGACTATCTATGCAGACGCATGGAGTGCGCCTGGGTTCATGAAAACGAACAATAATGAGAACAACGGCGGTTATCTATGTGGAACTCCTGGTCACACCTGTTCTTCAGGGGACTGGCGTCAGGCCTACGCCGACTTCCTGGTTCAGTACGTAAAGTACTACAATGCTCGCGGCATCCCTGTTACTCAACTCGGTTTCTTGAATGAGCCCGACTACGTGTAGGCATTTATGTCAACCTCATATTGATATCAAGCCTAACCTAGTATCTACAGTACAAGTTATTCATCGATGCAGTCTGGTGCTAACGAAGCCTCGTCGTTCATCCCTATCCTATACGAGACCCTTGAAAAGAACGGTCTTAACAATGTGTCCCTGGCTTGTTGTGATGCAAGTGAGTGAACATGCATCATGTCTTTTTTTCAAGCTTTTCCTTATCCTTGCCAAAATCTCTAGCTACGGCTCGGCGTGCTTGGTGGATCAAACATGCTAACGCTCTGCTTCGAAGTGGGCTGGAATTCGCAGAAAAGTATCACCCAAGGGCTCGTCTCGGCGGGTATGGAGAAATACTTAAAATACATAACCAGCCATATGTATTCGAGTGACCCGAACTCGGTCATATCTACAAACCTTAAGACCTGGCAGACTGAAGCAGCTGATCTGCAGTCACGGTGGTGCGCGACTTGGTACAGCGGCGGGGGCCAATGCGAGGGTTTCACATGGGCCAGCAAAATTCACAACGGCCTCGCAAACGCTAACCTGAGTGCATACATATAGTAAGTCGTTCTCCTACGAGATGGTCGGATTGACCAGAGCTGACCTTGAATTAAATCTAGCTGGCAAGGTGTAGAAGTGAACCAATTTCAAGCTTCTTCATATCTTGTCGCGAGCGATGGTAAGACGCTCACTCCTTCCGGACGTCTTTGGGCCTTTGCAATGTGGTCACGGTTTGTACGCCCCGGGGCCTACCGTGTGAGCACGTCGGGTACTGTATCTAGTACCGGGATCACTGCGTTCAAGAATACGGATGGTTCCGTTGTTGTCGTTTTCCTAAATTCCGGGGGGTCACAGCAGACTGTCAAGGTTTCATTTAGCGACTTTACACCCGCAGCTGCCGAGGCTTTCGTGACAGATAACACTCGGTCTGTGGCTTCTATAGAGGCAACTGTCTCTGGTGGCACGGTCACAGCTTCTGTCCCGTCACGCGGAATGCTCACCATCAAGCTAGCTGCTGCTGCTGCTGCTGTAGTCTAGCCGCTAAGGGGTTCGGAACTAGCACCCTTTTCATATGTGACTGCAGTGACCACAGGGAGGACCTAACATTTTGTACGAAGAGTATTGAAATGAATCGTACGGAAGCTTATTTACAAAAACTGTATATGTCTCTCGCGTCCTTAGCAATCTAGGTAAGGTACAAAAAAGGGAATCAGAGGAGTGTAAGCTATGTGAGGTACTCGGTATCAAATATTCAGGGAGATATCTTGTTCAACCACGACTCCGACGATTAGAAAACTTGAGAAAACCTACCGGGTCTTACTTGTCCCGATTTAAGACATATACCCCAGGCTACCTACAAAAGATGAAGAAAATTCCCTCAGGCCACCTGTATCTTGTTTAGGCATCGTACATTAGCCCAACGCCACCAGCGGTCAGCAACGCCCGGATATGCGGCTTCGGTGAAGACTTAGCTTCCTAGCACATCTTCGTAAATTGGAAGCTTAGTAGATTTACCCGAAAGATACCGAACGAGGATTGGACCTTTGATGGGATAATATTAATATTCGCCCAGCTAGAGCGAGATACCCGGCATGAAACACATGATCCATTGCTCGCCTGCATTAGCATGCCTTTAAAACCAGGCAAACCAGGGCGACGTTATCCAAGCCACCGTGCAACCTGTATATACCAAAAGCAATCAGAGCCATAGCTCGCTAGGGCGACAGTGTTTTGCCTCATTCTATGCTCATTGGACGATGCTTCCACCTCTCTAAGTGAAATAAATAGCCATCATGGTTTTGGTTTTTTTTTTTTTTTTAAAAAAAAGGGGGGGGGGGGGGGGGGGGGGGTATTATAAAATATTGTTAGCATTTATTGACAAAATTTAGATAAATGGGGGCAATAATT